>NW_026062413.1:5000-10000 GCF_023897955.1 Schistocerca gregaria
AATGTCCCTATACGTGCTGTAAGACTGGGCACACAACGTGAATCGCACGTCAGCCACACACTCGAACATGCACCACTCTCGGCCTGCAACGGAGACACACAATACGTAAACATCTGGAATGCGACAATGTCGAGTGCATCCTCTCTGCCACATTGCACCGTCGACACTATGATAACCAGAGCAGTAGGTCCACCTATAAAAGCACAATACCCCACTCCTCCGACAACTACCATTGCTCAGATAAACCAACACCACCAACACACATCCTACACAGAGGGGCACCAAATATCACCCCCCCGCCCTCGTGTTATACCACATGAAAAATTGCAGAAGTGAGAGACACAGACCCGCCAGCCTCTTGCTACAAGCATCGAACCGACGTGACATATCTGACGGTGACTCAGGCATCCGCGTACTGCCACAACTATCCACCCCCCCCCCCACTCTCTCTCTGCCCCCTTCCCACACAATACCGAATTTAACCAACTTTATCGCTTAACCTAACTGTGGCTGTACCAGATTATCGCTTAACCTAACTGTGGCTGTACCAGATTATCGCTTAACCTAACTGTGGCTGTACCAGATTATCGCTTAACCTAACTGTGGCTGTACCAGATTATCGCTTAACCTAACTGTGGCTGTACCAGATTATCGCTTAACCTAACTGTGGCTGTACCAGATTATCGCTTAACCTAACTGTGGCTGTACCAGATTATCGCTTAACCTAACTGTGGCTGTACCAGATTATCGCTTAACCTAACTGTGGCTGTACCAGATTATCGCTTAACCTAACTGTGGCTGTACCAGATTATCGCTTAACCTAACTGTGGCTGTACCAGATTATCGCTTAACCTAACTGTGGCTGTACCAGATTATCGCTTAACCTAACTGTGGCTGTACCAGATTATCGCTTAACCTAACTGTGGCTGTACCAGATTATCGCTTAACCTAACTGTGGCTGTACCAGATTATCGCTTAACCTAACTGTGGCTGTACCAGATTATCGCTTAACCTAACTGTGGCTGTACCAGATTATCGCTTAACCTAACTGTGGTTGTACCAGATTATCCCTTAACCTAACTCAATTTGTCCCTTAACCTAACTCAATTTGTCCCTTAACCTAACTCAATTTGTCCCTTAACCTAACTCAATTTGTCCCTTAACCTAACTCAATTTGTCCCTTAACCTAACTCAATTTGTCCCTTAACCTAACTCAATTTGTCCCTTAACCTAACTCAATTTGTCCCTTAACCTAACTCAATTTGTCCCTTAACCTAACTCAATTTGTCCCTTAACCTAACTCAATTTGTCCCTTAACCTAACTCAATTTGTCCCTTAACCTAACTCAATTTGTCCCTTAACCTAACTCAATTTGTCCCTTAACCTAACTCAATTTGTCCCTTAACCTAACTCAATTTGTCCCTTAACCTAACCCACGTTGTCCCTTAACCTAACCCACGTTGTCCCTTAACCTAACCCACGTTGTCCCTTAACCTAACCCACGTTGTCCCTTAACCTAACCCACGTTGTCCCTTAACCTAACCCACGTTGTCCCTTAACGTAACCCACGTTGTCCCTTAACGTAACCCACGTTGTCCCTTAACGTAACCCACGTTGTCCCTTAACGTAACCCACGTTGTCCCTTAACGTAACCCACGTTGTCCCTTAACCTAACCCACGTTGTCCCTTAACGTAACCCACGTTGTCCCTTAACGTAACCCACGTTGTCCCTTAACCTAACCCACGTTGTCCCTTAACCTAACCCACGTTGTCCCTTAACCTAACCCACGTTGTCCCTTAACCTAACCCACGTTGTCCCTTAACCTAACCCACGTTGTCCCTTAACCTAACCCACGTTGTCCCTTAACCTAACCCACGTTGTCCCTTAACCTAACCCACGTTGTCCCTTAACCTAACCCACGTTGTCCCTTAACCTAACCCACGTTGTCCCTTAACCTAACCCACGTTGTCCCTTAACCTAACCCACGTTGTCCCTTAACCTAACCCACGTTGTCCCTTAACCTAACCCACGTTGTCCCTTAACCTAACCCACGTTGTCCCTTAACCTAACCCACGTTGTCCCTTAACGTAACCCACGTTGTCCCTTAACGTAACCCACGTTGTCCCTTAACGTAACCCACGTTGTCCCTTAACGTAACCCACGTTGTCCCTTAACGTAACCCACGTTGTCCCTTAACCTAACCCACGTTGTCCCTTAACCTAACCCACGTTGTCCCTTAACCTAACCCACGTTGTCCCTTAACCTAACCCACGTTGTCCCTTAACCTAACCCACGTTGTCCCTTAACCTAACCCACGTTGTCCCTTAACCTAACCCACGTTGTCCCTTAACCTAACCCACGTTGTCCCTTAACCTAACCCACGTTGTCCCTTAACCTAACCCACGTTGTCCCTTAACCTAACCCACGTTGTCCCTTAACCTAACCCACGTTGTCCCTTAACCTAACCCACGTTGTCCCTTAACCTAACCCACGTTGTCCCTTAACCTAACCCACGTTGTCCCTTAACCTAACCCACGTTGTCCCTTAACCTAACCCACGTTGTCCCTTAACCTAACCCACGTTGTCCCTTAACCTAACCCACGTTGTCCCTTAACCTAACCCACGTTGTCCCTTAACCTAACCCACGTTGTCCCTTTGCCTAACATAGTTCACTGCTCGGAATCTCTGGTGTCGTTGTTATCCTCATGTAGATGTCTTGCGAGTGTTGCTTACTTTCCACATATTCCCGCTATCCACTGTCAATTGTACTGCAATAGGACTATATCGCCCCCCCCCCCCCCCTCTGCCCCTCTCTTTGTGTCTCCGTCCTCTCAAGCTGGTCGGTCTGGCGTTTGAGTGTTAAATGAGCCTCGCAGCTGTTCAGTTGCGTTCAGATGTCGACGCCCTCAGTGTACGTCGTGGTATGGTCTGTGTCCATTGTCCGCTGATGTCGTACGCGTAACCCACACGCTGTACCGATCATCGGTAGTTACGTACAGAGTGAAGTAGTGTGATACGTGTGACCGTACGCTGGCTGTGCCCAACGGTGTCGAATCTCAATTTCCATATGTTGTGCTCGATGCTACTTGTCTCGTCTCCCAATAACAGCTAGGTTGCACTGTGGTACGCCGTAGAGGCGTGTGGGAGGAACGTACGAACGCATTGTATGTCACCCTGGGTCGCTGGGGGTGGTGGTGCGGTGAGTCAGGTCAGGTCAGCGTGAGCCGTGTGATGTAGTGACGCGTGTATTCCGACTTTGTCGTATTGCCTCACACAAAGTGCTACCCTGGTGGACCGCGTTCCATATCTGGGACATGCCGCAGATGCCGGTTGACAGTGGATCGCGGAAGGGACATCGCATACGTGCGCGGGCCACCTTCCACGTGTTCTCTTCTGCACATGTCGCAGTGTGTATGTGGTCTGATGTAGCGTGTCGTGACACATGACATCCTGGCATGCAAGAATTGTTGAATTCGCAAATGTAGGTGGACATCTACGTTTACTGCCCAAGATACGCAAATGAACTGGAAATCCGTTGTTGAGCGGTTGTTCACGCTGGAGGTGAATCTGTGATGGCGACGATCGGTACAGCTATTAACCGGTTGTTTCAGCGGTACCCGCCACATCCACACACGTGACTAGGCCCATGTGGGTATGAAGCGATACGCGGCGGTGGCTTGGTGGGACTGTTCCCGGCCGGTGAAGGGGGGCCGCCCGGCGTGTTGGCCGCGCGCTGCGTGGGCGCACGCGCAACAGGCGGCTGGTGGGGGGCGCCGAGTGGCAGGAGCGCCAGCCGACGGGCTCGGCAGGCGGCGCAGCTACGCTGCGGCGCACCCTGCACGCGGCGCCTGGCGGCCAAAGTTGGTTCAGCCGAGCCCGGTGCGAAGCGCGGTGGACATCTGCAGTGTGCTGGTCTGATTGAGGACTGTGTGCGTTGAGGATGCGCCGCCGCCTGGCACTCGGCGCCGCGACGCCGTCTGCTGCTCGGTCGCCCCAGCGGTTCTCGCAGGTGGTTTGTATCGCAGTTGTGCGGACGTGTTGGCGCGTGCGCTGTGCTGGGAGAGTTCGCTTCTGCACCCAAGTGGGGCTTTGCCCTTGTGTGGCGCTGGCGTTGGAGCTGCCGGTCACCATAGGTGGCGCGTGTTGTCTCCCGCCGGCAATGCCACGACAGCACGCTCCCGGGCCTCTGTCGGCAGCGGCAAGCTCAGTTGGGAGCAAGGGTGTTCGCACTAAAACCGTCTACTCGCCTAACTCCGGGCGATTGCGCCTCTCTCGAAACCGACCAAGTACCTAGGACGGCGCTGCGCGCCGCCGGGACCTGAGAGGGTTTCGAGGTGTATCGTGCAGGGGAGCTCGGCCTCCTCCTGTTTGCAGAATAATTGAGCGGACGCTTGCGTGTTCGCGCGGGCCCCCGGGACACACTCCCGGGCGGCCGGCTGCTCAGCTCTAGTTGACGCAGCTCCCTGGTTGATCCTGCCAGTAGTCATATGCTTGTCTCAAAGATTAAGCCATGCATGTCTCAGTACAAGCCGCATTAAGGTGAAACCGCGAATGGCTCATTAAATCAGTTATGGTTCCTTAGATCGTACCCACGTTACTTGGATAACTGTGGTAATTCTAGAGCTAATACATGCAAACAGAGTCCCGACCAGAGATGGAAGGGACGCTTTTATTAGATCAAAACCAATCGGATTGGCTTGTCTGGTCCGTTTGCCTTGGTGACTCTGAATAACTTTGGGCTGATCGCACGGTCCTCGTACCGGCGACGCATCTTTCAAATGTCTGCCTTATCAACTGTCGATGGTAGGTTCTGCGCCTACCATGGTTGTAACGGGTAACGGGGAATCAGGGTTCGATTCCGGAGAGGGAGCCTGAGAAACGGCTACCACATCCAAGGAAGGCAGCAGGCGCGCAAATTACCCACTCCCGGCACGGGGAGGTAGTGACGAAAAATAACGATACGGGACTCATCCGAGGCCCCGTAATCGGAATGAGTACA
>NW_026062413.1:17500-22500 GCF_023897955.1 Schistocerca gregaria
CCACATATAGATGATTTATGCGAATGTCCCTATACGTGCTGTAAGACTGGGCACACAACGTGAATCGCACGTCAGCCACACACTCGAACATGCACCACTCTCGGCCTGCAACGGAGACACACAATACGTAAACATCTGGAATGCGACAATGTCGAGTGCATCCTCTCTGCCACATTGCACCGTCGACACTATGATAACCAGAGCAGTAGGTCCACCTATAAAAGCACAATACCCCACTCCTCCGACAACTACCATTGCTCAGATAAACCAACACCACCAACACACATCCTACACAGAGGGGCACCAAATATCACCCCCCCCGCCCTCGTGTTATACCACATGAAAAATTGCAGAAGTGAGAGACACAGACCCGCCAGCCTCTTGCTACAAGCATCGAACCGACGTGACATATCTGACGGTGACTCAGGCATCCGCGTACTGCCACAACTATCCACCCCCCCCCCCACTCTCTCTCTGCCCCCTTCCCACACAATACCGAATTTAACCAACTTTATCGCTTAACCTAACTGTGGCTGTACCAGATTATCGCTTAACCTAACTGTGGCTGTACCAGATTATCGCTTAACCTAACTGTGGCTGTACCAGATTATCGCTTAACCTAACTGTGGCTGTACCAGATTATCGCTTAACCTAACTGTGGCTGTACCAGATTATCGCTTAACCTAACTGTGGCTGTACCAGATTATCGCTTAACCTAACTGTGGCTGTACCAGATTATCGCTTAACCTAACTGTGGCTGTACCAGATTATCGCTTAACCTAACTGTGGCTGTACCAGATTATCGCTTAACCTAACTGTGGCTGTACCAGATTATCGCTTAACCTAACTGTGGCTGTACCAGATTATCGCTTAACCTAACTGTGGCTGTACCAGATTATCGCTTAACCTAACTGTGGCTGTACCAGATTATCGCTTAACCTAACTGTGGCTGTACCAGATTATCGCTTAACCTAACTGTGGCTGTACCAGATTATCGCTTAACCTAACTGTGGCTGTACCAGATTATCGCTTAACCTAACTGTGGCTGTACCAGATTATCGCTTAACCTAACTGTGGTTGTACCAGATTATCCCTTAACCTAACTCAATTTGTCCCTTAACCTAACTCAATTTGTCCCTTAACCTAACTCAATTTGTCCCTTAACCTAACTCAATTTGTCCCTTAACCTAACTCAATTTGTCCCTTAACCTAACTCAATTTGTCCCTTAACCTAACTCAATTTGTCCCTTAACCTAACTCAATTTGTCCCTTAACCTAACTCAATTTGTCCCTTAACCTAACTCAATTTGTCCCTTAACCTAACTCAATTTGTCCCTTAACCTAACTCAATTTGTCCCTTAACCTAACTCAATTTGTCCCTTAACCTAACTCAATTTGTCCCTTAACCTAACTCAATTTGTCCCTTAACCTAACTCAATTTGTCCCTTAACCTAACTCAATTTGTCCCTTAACCTAACCCACGTTGTCCCTTAACCTAACCCACGTTGTCCCTTAACCTAACCCACGTTGTCCCTTAACCTAACCCACGTTGTCCCTTAACCTAACCCACGTTGTCCCTTAACCTAACCCACGTTGTCCCTTAACGTAACCCACGTTGTCCCTTAACGTAACCCACGTTGTCCCTTAACGTAACCCACGTTGTCCCTTAACGTAACCCACGTTGTCCCTTAACGTAACCCACGTTGTCCCTTAACGTAACCCACGTTGTCCCTTAACCTAACCCACGTTGTCCCTTAACCTAACCCACGTTGTCCCTTAACCTAACCCACGTTGTCCCTTAACCTAACCCACGTTGTCCCTTAACCTAACCCACGTTGTCCCTTAACCTAACCCACGTTGTCCCTTAACCTAACCCACGTTGTCCCTTAACCTAACCCACGTTGTCCCTTAACCTAACCCACGTTGTCCCTTAACCTAACCCACGTTGTCCCTTAACCTAACCCACGTTGTCCCTTAACCTAACCCACGTTGTCCCTTAACCTAACCCACGTTGTCCCTTAACCTAACCCACGTTGTCCCTTAACCTAACCCACGTTGTCCCTTAACCTAACCCACGTTGTCCCTTAACCTAACCCACGTTGTCCCTTAACCTAACCCACGTTGTCCCTTAACCTAACCCACGTTGTCCCTTAACCTAACCCACGTTGTCCCTTAACGTAACCCACGTTGTCCCTTAACGTAACCCACGTTGTCCCTTAACGTAACCCACGTTGTCCCTTAACGTAACCCACGTTGTCCCTTAACGTAACCCACGTTGTCCCTTAACCTAACCCACGTTGTCCCTTAACCTAACCCACGTTGTCCCTTAACCTAACCCACGTTGTCCCTTAACCTAACCCACGTTGTCCCTTAACCTAACCCACGTTGTCCCTTAACCTAACCCACGTTGTCCCTTAACCTAACCCACGTTGTCCCTTAACCTAACCCACGTTGTCCCTTAACCTAACCCACGTTGTCCCTTAACCTAACCCACGTTGTCCCTTAACCTAACCCACGTTGTCCCTTAACCTAACCCACGTTGTCCCTTAACCTAACCCACGTTGTCCCTTAACCTAACCCACGTTGTCCCTTAACCTAACCCACGTTGTCCCTTAACCTAACCCACGTTGTCCCTTAACCTAACCCACGTTGTCCCTTAACCTAACCCACGTTGTCCCTTAACCTAACCCACGTTGTCCCTTTGCCTAACATAGTTCACTGCTCGGAATCTCTGGTGTCGTTGTTATCCTCATGTAGATGTCTTGCGAGTGTTGCTTACTTTCCACATATTCCCGCTATCCACTGTCAATTGTACTGCAATAGGACTATATCGCCCCCCCCCCCCCCCCCCCTCTGCCCCTCTCTTTGTGTCTCCGTCCTCTCAAGCTGGTCGGTCTGGCGTTTGAGTGTTAAATGAGCCTCGCAGCTGTTCAGTTGCGTTCAGATGTCGACGCCCTCAGTGTACGTCGTGGTATGGTCTGTGTCCATTGTCCGCTGATGTCGTACGCGTAACCCACACGCTGTACCGATCATCGGTAGTTACGTACAGAGTGAAGTAGTGTGATACGTGTGACCGTACGCTGGCTGTGCCCAACGGTGTCGAATCTCAATTTCCATATGTTGTGCTCGATGCTACTTGTCTCGTCTCCCAATAACAGCTAGGTTGCACTGTGGTACGCCGTAGAGGCGTGTGGGAGGAACGTACGAACGCATTGTATGTCACCCTGGGTCGCTGGGGGTGGTGGTGCGGTGAGTCAGGTCAGGTCAGCGTGAGCCGTGTGATGTAGTGACGCGTGTATTCCGACTTTGTCGTATTGCCTCACACAAAGTGCTACCCTGGTGGACCGCGTTCCATATCTGGGACATGCCGCAGATGCCGGTTGACAGTGGATCGCGGAAGGGACATCGCATACGTGCGCGGGCCACCTTCCACGTGTTCTCTTCTGCACATGTCGCAGTGTGTATGTGGTCTGATGTAGCGTGTCGTGACACATGACATCCTGGCATGCAAGAATTGTTGAATTCGCAAATGTAGGTGGACATCTACGTTTACTGCCCAAGATACGCAAATGAACTGGAAATCCGTTGTTGAGCGGTTGTTCACGCTGGAGGTGAATCTGTGATGGCGACGATCGGTACAGCTATTAACCGGTTGTTTCAGCGGTACCCGCCACATCCACACACGTGACTAGGCCCATGTGGGTATGAAGCGATACGCGGCGGTGGCTTGGTGGGACTGTTCCCGGCCGGTGAAGGGGGGCCGCCCGGCGTGTTGGCCGCGCGCTGCGTGGGCGCACGCGCAACAGGCGGCTGGTGGGGGGCGCCGAGTGGCAGGAGCGCCAGCCGACGGGCTCGGCAGGCGGCGCAGCTACGCTGCGGCGCACCCTGCACGCGGCGCCTGGCGGCCAAAGTTGGTTCAGCCGAGCCCGGTGCGAAGCGCGGTGGACATCTGCAGTGTGCTGGTCTGATTGAGGACTGTGTGCGTTGAGGATGCGCCGCCGCCTGGCACTCGGCGCCGCGACGCCGTCTGCTGCTCGGTCGCCCCAGCGGTTCTCGCAGGTGGTTTGTATCGCAGTTGTGCGGACGTGTTGGCGCGTGCGCTGTGCTGGGAGAGTTCGCTTCTGCACCCAAGTGGGGCTTTGCCCTTGTGTGGCGCTGGCGTTGGAGCTGCCGGTCACCATAGGTGGCGCGTGTTGTCTCCCGCCGGCAATGCCACGACAGCACGCTCCCGGGCCTCTGTCGGCAGCGGCAAGCTCAGTTGGGAGCAAGGGTGTTCGCACTAAAACCGTCTACTCGCCTAACTCCGGGCGATTGCGCCTCTCTCGAAACCGACCAAGTACCTAGGACGGCGCTGCGCGCCGCCGGGACCTGAGAGGGTTTCGAGGTGTATCGTGCAGGGGAGCTCGGCCTCCTCCTGTTTGCAGAATAATTGAGCGGACGCTTGCGTGTTCGCGCGGGCCCCCGGGACACACTCCCGGGCGGCCGGCTGCTCAGCTCTAGTTGACGCAGCTCCCTGGTTGATCCTGCCAGTAGTCATATGCTTGTCTCAAAGATTAAGCCATGCATGTCTCAGTACAAGCCGCATTAAGGTGAAACCGCGAATGGCTCATTAAATCAGTTATGGTTCCTTAGATCGTACCCACGTTACTTGGATAACTGTGGTAATTCTAGAGCTAATACATGCAAACAGAGTCCCGACCAGAGATGGAAGGGACGCTTTTATTAGATCAAAACCAATCGGATTGGCTTGTCTGGTCCGTTTGCCTTGGTGACTCTGAATAACTTTGGGCTGATCGCACGGTCCTCGTACCGGCGACGCATCTTTCAAATGTCTGCCTTATCAACTGTCGATGGTAGGTTCTGCGCCTACCATGGTTGTAACGGGTAACGGGGAATCAGGGTTCGATTCCGGAGAGGGAGCCTGAGAAACGGCTACCACATCCAAGGAAGGCAGCAGGCGCGCAAATTACCCACTCCCGGCACGGGGAGGTAGTGACGAA
>NW_026062413.1:30000-35000 GCF_023897955.1 Schistocerca gregaria
CCTAATAGTTCGGTCGTCTCACGGCACTGCTTAGTAAATGATGCAAGGCCACATATAGATGATTTATGCGAATGTCCCTATACGTGCTGTAAGACTGGGCACACAACGTGAATCGCACGTCAGCCACACACTCGAACATGCACCACTCTCGGCCTGCAACGGAGACACACAATACGTAAACATCTGGAATGCGACAATGTCGAGTGCATCCTCTCTGCCACATTGCACCGTCGACACTATGATAACCAGAGCAGTAGGTCCACCTATAAAAGCACAATACCCCACTCCTCCGACAACTACCATTGCTCAGATAAACCAACACCACCAACACACATCCTACACAGAGGGGCACCAAATATCACCCCCCCGCCCTCGTGTTATACCACATGAAAAATTGCAGAAGTGAGAGACACAGACCCGCCAGCCTCTTGCTACAAGCATCGAACCGACGTGACATATCTGACGGTGACTCAGGCATCCGCGTACTGCCACAACTATCCACCCCCCCCCCCCACTCTCTCTCTGCCCCCTTCCCACACAATACCGAATTTAACCAACTTTATCGCTTAACCTAACTGTGGCTGTACCAGATTATCGCTTAACCTAACTGTGGCTGTACCAGATTATCGCTTAACCTAACTGTGGCTGTACCAGATTATCGCTTAACCTAACTGTGGCTGTACCAGATTATCGCTTAACCTAACTGTGGCTGTACCAGATTATCGCTTAACCTAACTGTGGCTGTACCAGATTATCGCTTAACCTAACTGTGGCTGTACCAGATTATCGCTTAACCTAACTGTGGCTGTACCAGATTATCGCTTAACCTAACTGTGGCTGTACCAGATTATCGCTTAACCTAACTGTGGCTGTACCAGATTATCGCTTAACCTAACTGTGGCTGTACCAGATTATCGCTTAACCTAACTGTGGCTGTACCAGATTATCGCTTAACCTAACTGTGGCTGTACCAGATTATCGCTTAACCTAACTGTGGCTGTACCAGATTATCGCTTAACCTAACTGTGGCTGTACCAGATTATCGCTTAACCTAACTGTGGCTGTACCAGATTATCGCTTAACCTAACTGTGGCTGTACCAGATTATCGCTTAACCTAACTGTGGTTGTACCAGATTATCCCTTAACCTAACTCAATTTGTCCCTTAACCTAACTCAATTTGTCCCTTAACCTAACTCAATTTGTCCCTTAACCTAACTCAATTTGTCCCTTAACCTAACTCAATTTGTCCCTTAACCTAACTCAATTTGTCCCTTAACCTAACTCAATTTGTCCCTTAACCTAACTCAATTTGTCCCTTAACCTAACTCAATTTGTCCCTTAACCTAACTCAATTTGTCCCTTAACCTAACTCAATTTGTCCCTTAACCTAACTCAATTTGTCCCTTAACCTAACTCAATTTGTCCCTTAACCTAACCCACGTTGTCCCTTAACCTAACCCACGTTGTCCCTTAACCTAACCCACGTTGTCCCTTAACCTAACCCACGTTGTCCCTTAACCTAACCCACGTTGTCCCTTAACCTAACCCACGTTGTCCCTTAACGTAACCCACGTTGTCCCTTAACGTAACCCACGTTGTCCCTTAACGTAACCCACGTTGTCCCTTAACGTAACCCACGTTGTCCCTTAACGTAACCCACGTTGTCCCTTAACGTAACCCACGTTGTCCCTTAACCTAACCCACGTTGTCCCTTAACCTAACCCACGTTGTCCCTTAACCTAACCCACGTTGTCCCTTAACCTAACCCACGTTGTCCCTTAACCTAACCCACGTTGTCCCTTAACCTAACCCACGTTGTCCCTTAACCTAACCCACGTTGTCCCTTAACCTAACCCACGTTGTCCCTTAACCTAACCCACGTTGTCCCTTAACCTAACCCACGTTGTCCCTTAACCTAACCCACGTTGTCCCTTAACCTAACCCACGTTGTCCCTTAACCTAACCCACGTTGTCCCTTAACCTAACCCACGTTGTCCCTTAACCTAACCCACGTTGTCCCTTAACCTAACCCACGTTGTCCCTTAACCTAACCCACGTTGTCCCTTAACCTAACCCACGTTGTCCCTTAACGTAACCCACGTTGTCCCTTAACGTAACCCACGTTGTCCCTTAACGTAACCCACGTTGTCCCTTAACGTAACCCACGTTGTCCCTTAACGTAACCCACGTTGTCCCTTAACCTAACCCACGTTGTCCCTTAACCTAACCCACGTTGTCCCTTAACCTAACCCACGTTGTCCCTTAACCTAACCCACGTTGTCCCTTAACCTAACCCACGTTGTCCCTTAACCTAACCCACGTTGTCCCTTAACCTAACCCACGTTGTCCCTTAACCTAACCCACGTTGTCCCTTAACCTAACCCACGTTGTCCCTTAACCTAACCCACGTTGTCCCTTAACCTAACCCACGTTGTCCCTTAACCTAACCCACGTTGTCCCTTAACCTAACCCACGTTGTCCCTTAACCTAACCCACGTTGTCCCTTAACCTAACCCACGTTGTCCCTTAACCTAACCCACGTTGTCCCTTAACCTAACCCACGTTGTCCCTTAACCTAACCCACGTTGTCCCTTAACCTAACCCACGTTGTCCCTTAACCTAACCCACGTTGTCCCTTAACCTAACCCACGTTGTCCCTTAACCTAACCCACGTTGTCCCTTTGCCTAACATAGTTCACTGCTCGGAATCTCTGGTGTCGTTGTTATCCTCATGTAGATGTCTTGCGAGTGTTGCTTACTTTCCACATATTCCCGCTATCCACTGTCAATTGTACTGCAATAGGACTATATCGCCCCCCCCCCCCCTCTGCCCCTCTCTTTGTGTCTCCGTCCTCTCAAGCTGGTCGGTCTGGCGTTTGAGTGTTAAATGAGCCTCGCAGCTGTTCAGTTGCGTTCAGATGTCGACGCCCTCAGTGTACGTCGTGGTATGGTCTGTGTCCATTGTCCGCTGATGTCGTACGCGTAACCCACACGCTGTACCGATCATCGGTAGTTACGTACAGAGTGAAGTAGTGTGATACGTGTGACCGTACGCTGGCTGTGCCCAACGGTGTCGAATCTCAATTTCCATATGTTGTGCTCGATGCTACTTGTCTCGTCTCCCAATAACAGCTAGGTTGCACTGTGGTACGCCGTAGAGGCGTGTGGGAGGAACGTACGAACGCATTGTATGTCACCCTGGGTCGCTGGGGGTGGTGGTGCGGTGAGTCAGGTCAGGTCAGCGTGAGCCGTGTGATGTAGTGACGCGTGTATTCCGACTTTGTCGTATTGCCTCACACAAAGTGCTACCCTGGTGGACCGCGTTCCATATCTGGGACATGCCGCAGATGCCGGTTGACAGTGGATCGCGGAAGGGACATCGCATACGTGCGCGGGCCACCTTCCACGTGTTCTCTTCTGCACATGTCGCAGTGTGTATGTGGTCTGATGTAGCGTGTCGTGACACATGACATCCTGGCATGCAAGAATTGTTGAATTCGCAAATGTAGGTGGACATCTACGTTTACTGCCCAAGATACGCAAATGAACTGGAAATCCGTTGTTGAGCGGTTGTTCACGCTGGAGGTGAATCTGTGATGGCGACGATCGGTACAGCTATTAACCGGTTGTTTCAGCGGTACCCGCCACATCCACACACGTGACTAGGCCCATGTGGGTATGAAGCGATACGCGGCGGTGGCTTGGTGGGACTGTTCCCGGCCGGTGAAGGGGGGCCGCCCGGCGTGTTGGCCGCGCGCTGCGTGGGCGCACGCGCAACAGGCGGCTGGTGGGGGGCGCCGAGTGGCAGGAGCGCCAGCCGACGGGCTCGGCAGGCGGCGCAGCTACGCTGCGGCGCACCCTGCACGCGGCGCCTGGCGGCCAAAGTTGGTTCAGCCGAGCCCGGTGCGAAGCGCGGTGGACATCTGCAGTGTGCTGGTCTGATTGAGGACTGTGTGCGTTGAGGATGCGCCGCCGCCTGGCACTCGGCGCCGCGACGCCGTCTGCTGCTCGGTCGCCCCAGCGGTTCTCGCAGGTGGTTTGTATCGCAGTTGTGCGGACGTGTTGGCGCGTGCGCTGTGCTGGGAGAGTTCGCTTCTGCACCCAAGTGGGGCTTTGCCCTTGTGTGGCGCTGGCGTTGGAGCTGCCGGTCACCATAGGTGGCGCGTGTTGTCTCCCGCCGGCAATGCCACGACAGCACGCTCCCGGGCCTCTGTCGGCAGCGGCAAGCTCAGTTGGGAGCAAGGGTGTTCGCACTAAAACCGTCTACTCGCCTAACTCCGGGCGATTGCGCCTCTCTCGAAACCGACCAAGTACCTAGGACGGCGCTGCGCGCCGCCGGGACCTGAGAGGGTTTCGAGGTGTATCGTGCAGGGGAGCTCGGCCTCCTCCTGTTTGCAGAATAATTGAGCGGACGCTTGCGTGTTCGCGCGGGCCCCCGGGACACACTCCCGGGCGGCCGGCTGCTCAGCTCTAGTTGACGCAGCTCCCTGGTTGATCCTGCCAGTAGTCATATGCTTGTCTCAAAGATTAAGCCATGCATGTCTCAGTACAAGCCGCATTAAGGTGAAACCGCGAATGGCTCATTAAATCAGTTATGGTTCCTTAGATCGTACCCACGTTACTTGGATAACTGTGGTAATTCTAGAGCTAATACATGCAAACAGAGTCCCGACCAGAGATGGAAGGGACGCTTTTATTAGATCAAAACCAATCGGATTGGCTTGTCTGGTCCGTTTGCCTTGGTGACTCTGAATAACTTTGGGCTGATCGCACGGTCCTCGTACCGGCGACGCATCTTTCAAATGTCTGCCTTATCAACTGTCGATGGTAGGTTCTGCGCCTACCATGGTTGTAACGGGTAACGGGGAGTCAGGGTTCGATTCCGGAGAGGGAGCCTGAGAAACGGCTACCACATCCAAGGAAGGCAGCAGGCGCGCAAATTACCCACTCCCGGCACGGGGAGGTAGTGACGAAAAATAACGATACGGGACTCATCCG
>NW_026062413.1:42500-47500 GCF_023897955.1 Schistocerca gregaria
GCACTGCTTAGTAAATGATGCAAGGCCACATATAGATGATTTATGCGAATGTCCCTATACGTGCTGTAAGACTGGGCACACAACGTGAATCGCACGTCAGCCACACACTCGAACATGCACCACTCTCGGCCTGCAACGGAGACACACAATACGTAAACATCTGGAATGCGACAATGTCGAGTGCATCCTCTCTGCCACATTGCACCGTCGACACTATGATAACCAGAGCAGTAGGTCCACCTATAAAAGCACAATACCCCACTCCTCCGACAACTACCATTGCTCAGATAAACCAACACCACCAACACACATCCTACACAGAGGGGCACCAAATATCACCCCCCCGCCCTCGTGTTATACCACATGAAAAATTGCAGAAGTGAGAGACACAGACCCGCCAGCCTCTTGCTACAAGCATCGAACCGACGTGACATATCTGACGGTGACTCAGGCATCCGCGTACTGCCACAACTATCCACCCCCCCCCCCCACTCTCTCTCTGCCCCCTTCCCACACAATACCGAATTTAACCAACTTTATCGCTTAACCTAACTGTGGCTGTACCAGATTATCGCTTAACCTAACTGTGGCTGTACCAGATTATCGCTTAACCTAACTGTGGCTGTACCAGATTATCGCTTAACCTAACTGTGGCTGTACCAGATTATCGCTTAACCTAACTGTGGCTGTACCAGATTATCGCTTAACCTAACTGTGGCTGTACCAGATTATCGCTTAACCTAACTGTGGCTGTACCAGATTATCGCTTAACCTAACTGTGGCTGTACCAGATTATCGCTTAACCTAACTGTGGCTGTACCAGATTATCGCTTAACCTAACTGTGGCTGTACCAGATTATCGCTTAACCTAACTGTGGCTGTACCAGATTATCGCTTAACCTAACTGTGGCTGTACCAGATTATCGCTTAACCTAACTGTGGCTGTACCAGATTATCGCTTAACCTAACTGTGGCTGTACCAGATTATCGCTTAACCTAACTGTGGCTGTACCAGATTATCGCTTAACCTAACTGTGGCTGTACCAGATTATCGCTTAACCTAACTGTGGCTGTACCAGATTATCGCTTAACCTAACTGTGGTTGTACCAGATTATCCCTTAACCTAACTCAATTTGTCCCTTAACCTAACTCAATTTGTCCCTTAACCTAACTCAATTTGTCCCTTAACCTAACTCAATTTGTCCCTTAACCTAACTCAATTTGTCCCTTAACCTAACTCAATTTGTCCCTTAACCTAACTCAATTTGTCCCTTAACCTAACTCAATTTGTCCCTTAACCTAACTCAATTTGTCCCTTAACCTAACTCAATTTGTCCCTTAACCTAACTCAATTTGTCCCTTAACCTAACTCAATTTGTCCCTTAACCTAACTCAATTTGTCCCTTAACCTAACTCAATTTGTCCCTTAACCTAACTCAATTTGTCCCTTAACCTAACTCAATTTGTCCCTTAACCTAACCCACGTTGTCCCTTAACCTAACCCACGTTGTCCCTTAACCTAACCCACGTTGTCCCTTAACCTAACCCACGTTGTCCCTTAACCTAACCCACGTTGTCCCTTAACCTAACCCACGTTGTCCCTTAACGTAACCCACGTTGTCCCTTAACGTAACCCACGTTGTCCCTTAACGTAACCCACGTTGTCCCTTAACGTAACCCACGTTGTCCCTTAACGTAACCCACGTTGTCCCTTAACCTAACCCACGTTGTCCCTTAACCTAACCCACGTTGTCCCTTAACCTAACCCACGTTGTCCCTTAACCTAACCCACGTTGTCCCTTAACCTAACCCACGTTGTCCCTTAACCTAACCCACGTTGTCCCTTAACCTAACCCACGTTGTCCCTTAACCTAACCCACGTTGTCCCTTAACCTAACCCACGTTGTCCCTTAACCTAACCCACGTTGTCCCTTAACCTAACCCACGTTGTCCCTTAACCTAACCCACGTTGTCCCTTAACCTAACCCACGTTGTCCCTTAACCTAACCCACGTTGTCCCTTAACCTAACCCACGTTGTCCCTTAACCTAACCCACGTTGTCCCTTAACCTAACCCACGTTGTCCCTTAACCTAACCCACGTTGTCCCTTAACCTAACCCACGTTGTCCCTTAACGTAACCCACGTTGTCCCTTAACGTAACCCACGTTGTCCCTTAACGTAACCCACGTTGTCCCTTAACGTAACCCACGTTGTCCCTTAACGTAACCCACGTTGTCCCTTAACCTAACCCACGTTGTCCCTTAACCTAACCCACGTTGTCCCTTAACCTAACCCACGTTGTCCCTTAACCTAACCCACGTTGTCCCTTAACCTAACCCACGTTGTCCCTTAACCTAACCCACGTTGTCCCTTAACCTAACCCACGTTGTCCCTTAACCTAACCCACGTTGTCCCTTAACCTAACCCACGTTGTCCCTTAACCTAACCCACGTTGTCCCTTAACCTAACCCACGTTGTCCCTTAACCTAACCCACGTTGTCCCTTAACCTAACCCACGTTGTCCCTTAACCTAACCCACGTTGTCCCTTAACCTAACCCACGTTGTCCCTTAACCTAACCCACGTTGTCCCTTAACCTAACCCACGTTGTCCCTTAACCTAACCCACGTTGTCCCTTAACCTAACCCACGTTGTCCCTTAACCTAACCCACGTTGTCCCTTAACCTAACCCACGTTGTCCCTTTGCCTAACATAGTTCACTGCTCGGAATCTCTGGTGTCGTTGTTATCCTCATGTAGATGTCTTGCGAGTGTTGCTTACTTTCCACATATTCCCGCTATCCACTGTCAATTGTACTGCAATAGGACTATATCGCCCCCCCCCCCCCCCCCCTCTGCCCCTCTCTTTGTGTCTCCGTCCTCTCAAGCTGGTCGGTCTGGCGTTTGAGTGTTAAATGAGCCTCGCAGCTGTTCAGTTGCGTTCAGATGTCGACGCCCTCAGTGTACGTCGTGGTATGGTCTGTGTCCATTGTCCGCTGATGTCGTACGCGTAACCCACACGCTGTACCGATCATCGGTAGTTACGTACAGAGTGAAGTAGTGTGATACGTGTGACCGTACGCTGGCTGTGCCCAACGGTGTCGAATCTCAATTTCCAAATGTTGTGCTCGATGCTACTTGTCTCGTCTCCCAATAACAGCTAGGTTGCACTGTGGTACGCCGTAGAGGCGTGTGGGAGGAACGTACGAACGCATTGTATGTCACCCTGGGTCGCTGGGGGTGGTGGTGCGGTGAGTCAGGTCAGGTCAGCGTGAGCCGTGTGATGTAGTGACGCGTGTATTCCGACTTTGTCGTATTGCCTCACACAAAGTGCTACCCTGGTGGACCGCGTTCCATATCTGGGACATGCCGCAGATGCCGGTTGACAGTGGATCGCGGAAGGGACATCGCATACGTGCGCGGGCCACCTTCCACGTGTTCTCTTCTGCACATGTCGCAGTGTGTATGTGGTCTGATGTAGCGTGTCGTGACACATGACATCCTGGCATGCAAGAATTGTTGAATTCGCAAATGTAGGTGGACATCTACGTTTACTGCCCAAGATACGCAAATGAACTGGAAATCCGTTGTTGAGCGGTTGTTCACGCTGGAGGTGAATCTGTGATGGCGACGATCGGTACAGCTATTAACCGGTTGTTTCAGCGGTACCCGCCACATCCACACACGTGACTAGGCCCATGTGGGTATGAAGCGATACGCGGCGGTGGCTTGGTGGGACTGTTCCCGGCCGGTGAAGGGGGGCCGCCCGGCGTGTTGGCCGCGCGCTGCGTGGGCGCACGCGCAACAGGCGGCTGGTGGGGGGCGCCGAGTGGCAGGAGCGCCAGCCGACGGGCTCGGCAGGCGGCGCAGCTACGCTGCGGCGCACCCTGCACGCGGCGCCTGGCGGCCAAAGTTGGTTCAGCCGAGCCCGGTGCGAAGCGCGGTGGACATCTGCAGTGTGCTGGTCTGATTGAGGACTGTGTGCGTTGAGGATGCGCCGCCGCCTGGCACTCGGCGCCGCGACGCCGTCTGCTGCTCGGTCGCCCCAGCGGTTCTCGCAGGTGGTTTGTATCGCAGTTGTGCGGACGTGTTGGCGCGTGCGCTGTGCTGGGAGAGTTCGCTTCTGCACCCAAGTGGGGCTTTGCCCTTGTGTGGCGCTGGCGTTGGAGCTGCCGGTCACCATAGGTGGCGCGTGTTGTCTCCCGCCGGCAATGCCACGACAGCACGCTCCCGGGCCTCTGTCGGCAGCGGCAAGCTCAGTTGGGAGCAAGGGTGTTCGCACTAAAACCGTCTACTCGCCTAACTCCGGGCGATTGCGCCTCTCTCGAAACCGACCAAGTACCTAGGACGGCGCTGCGCGCCGCCGGGACCTGAGAGGGTTTCGAGGTGTATCGTGCAGGGGAGCTCGGCCTCCTCCTGTTTGCAGAATAATTGAGCGGACGCTTGCGTGTTCGCGCGGGCCCCCGGGACACACTCCCGGGCGGCCGGCTGCTCAGCTCTAGTTGACGCAGCTCCCTGGTTGATCCTGCCAGTAGTCATATGCTTGTCTCAAAGATTAAGCCATGCATGTCTCAGTACAAGCCGCATTAAGGTGAAACCGCGAATGGCTCATTAAATCAGTTATGGTTCCTTAGATCGTACCCACGTTACTTGGATAACTGTGGTAATTCTAGAGCTAATACATGCAAACAGAGTCCCGACCAGAGATGGAAGGGACGCTTTTATTAGATCAAAACCAATCGGATTGGCTTGTCTGGTCCGTTTGCCTTGGTGACTCTGAATAACTTTGGGCTGATCGCACGGTCCTCGTACCGGCGACGCATCTTTCAAATGTCTGCCTTATCAACTGTCGATGGTAGGTTCTGCGCCTACCATGGTTGTAACGGGTAACGGGGAATCAGGGTTCGATTCCGGAGAGGGAGCCTGAGAAACGGCTACCACATCCAAGGAAGGCAGCAGGCGCGCAAATTACCCACTCCCGGCACGGGGAGGTAGTGACG
>NW_026062413.1:55000-57500 GCF_023897955.1 Schistocerca gregaria
TTTCCTAATAGTTCGGTCGTCTCACGGCACTGCTTAGTAAATGATGCAAGGCCACATATAGATGATTTATGCGAATGTCCCTATACGTGCTGTAAGACTGGGCACACAACGTGAATCGCACGTCAGCCACACACTCGAACATGCACCACTCTCGGCCTGCAACGGAGACACACAATACGTAAACATCTGGAATGCGACAATGTCGAGTGCATCCTCTCTGCCACATTGCACCGTCGACACTATGATAACCAGAGCAGTAGGTCCACCTATAAAAGCACAATACCCCACTCCTCCGACAACTACCATTGCTCAGATAAACCAACACCACCAACACACATCCTACACAGAGGGGCACCAAATATCACCCCCCCCGCCCTCGTGTTATACCACATGAAAAATTGCAGAAGTGAGAGACACAGACCCGCCAGCCTCTTGCTACAAGCATCGAACCGACGTGACATATCTGACGGTGACTCAGGCATCCGCGTACTGCCACAACTATCCACCCCCCCCCCCCACTCTCTCTCTGCCCCCTTCCCACACAATACCGAATTTAACCAACTTTATCGCTTAACCTAACTGTGGCTGTACCAGATTATCGCTTAACCTAACTGTGGCTGTACCAGATTATCGCTTAACCTAACTGTGGCTGTACCAGATTATCGCTTAACCTAACTGTGGCTGTACCAGATTATCGCTTAACCTAACTGTGGCTGTACCAGATTATCGCTTAACCTAACTGTGGCTGTACCAGATTATCGCTTAACCTAACTGTGGCTGTACCAGATTATCGCTTAACCTAACTGTGGCTGTACCAGATTATCGCTTAACCTAACTGTGGCTGTACCAGATTATCGCTTAACCTAACTGTGGCTGTACCAGATTATCGCTTAACCTAACTGTGGCTGTACCAGATTATCGCTTAACCTAACTGTGGCTGTACCAGATTATCGCTTAACCTAACTGTGGCTGTACCAGATTATCGCTTAACCTAACTGTGGCTGTACCAGATTATCGCTTAACCTAACTGTGGCTGTACCAGATTATCGCTTAACCTAACTGTGGCTGTACCAGATTATCGCTTAACCTAACTGTGGTTGTACCAGATTATCCCTTAACCTAACTCAATTTGTCCCTTAACCTAACTCAATTTGTCCCTTAACCTAACTCAATTTGTCCCTTAACCTAACTCAATTTGTCCCTTAACCTAACTCAATTTGTCCCTTAACCTAACTCAATTTGTCCCTTAACCTAACTCAATTTGTCCCTTAACCTAACTCAATTTGTCCCTTAACCTAACTCAATTTGTCCCTTAACCTAACTCAATTTGTCCCTTAACCTAACTCAATTTGTCCCTTAACCTAACTCAATTTGTCCCTTAACCTAACTCAATTTGTCCCTTAACCTAACTCAATTTGTCCCTTAACCTAACTCAATTTGTCACTTAACCTAACTCAATTTGTCCCTTAACCTAACCCACGTTGTCCCTTAACCTAACCCACGTTGTCCCTTAACCTAACCCACGTTGTCCCTTAACCTAACCCACGTTGTCCCTTAACCTAACCCACGTTGTCCCTTAACGTAACCCACGTTGTCCCTTAACGTAACCCACGTTGTCCCTTAACGTAACCCACGTTGTCCCTTAACGTAACCCACGTTGTCCCTTAACGTAACCCACGTTGTCCCTTAACGTAACCCACGTTGTCCCTTAACGTAACCCACGTTGTCCCTTAACCTAACCCACGTTGTCCCTTAACCTAACCCACGTTGTCCCTTAACCTAACCCACGTTGTCCCTTAACCTAACCCACGTTGTCCCTTAACCTAACCCACGTTGTCCCTTAACCTAACCCACGTTGTCCCTTAACCTAACCCACGTTGTCCCTTAACCTAACCCACGTTGTCCCTTAACCTAACCCACGTTGTCCCTTAACCTAACCCACGTTGTCCCTTAACCTAACCCACGTTGTCCCTTAACCTAACCCACGTTGTCCCTTAACCTAACCCACGTTGTCCCTTAACGTAACCCACGTTGTCCCTTAACGTAACCCACGTTGTCCCTTAACGTAACCCACGTTGTCCCTTAACGTAACCCACGTTGTCCCTTAACGTAACCCACGTTGTCCCTTAACCTAACCCACGTTGTCCCTTAACCTAACCCACGTTGTCCCTTAACCTAACCCACGTTGTCCCTTAACCTAACCCACGTTGTCCCTTAACCTAACCCACGTTGTCCCTTAACCTAACCCACGTTGTCCCTTAACCTAACCCACGTTGTCCCTTAACCTAACCCACGTTGTCCCTTAACCTAACCCACGTTGTCCCTTAACCTAACCCACGTTGTCCCTTAACCTAACCCACGTTGTCCCTTAACCTAACCCACGTTGTCCCTTAACCTAACCCACGTTGTCCCTTAACCTAACCCACGTTGTCCCTTAACCTAACCCACGTTGTCCCTTAACCTAACCCACGTTGTCCCTTAACCTAACCCACGTTGTCCC
>NW_026062413.1:65000-69238 GCF_023897955.1 Schistocerca gregaria
TACGTAAACATCTGGAATGCGACAATGTCGAGTGCATCCTCTCTGCCACATTGCACCGTCGACACTATGATAACCAGAGCAGTAGGTCCACCTATAAAAGCACAATACCCCACTCCTCCGACAACTACCATTGCTCAGATAAATCAACACCACCAACACACATCCTACACAGAGGGGCACCAAATATCATCCCCCGCCCTCGTGTTATACCACATGAAAAATTGCAGAAGTGAGAGACACACATCCGCCAGCCTCTTGCTACAAGCATCGAACCGACGTGACGTATCTGACGGTGACTCAGGCATCCGTGTACTGCCACCACTATCCACCCCCCCCCCCCTCTCTCTCTGCCCCCTTCCCACACAATACCAAATTTAACCAACTTTATCGCTTAACCTAACTGTGGCTGTACCAGTTTATCGCTTAACCTAACTGTGGCTGTACCAGTTTATCGCTTAACCTAACTGTGGCTGTACCAGTTTATCGCTTAACCTAACTGTGGCTGTACCAGTTTATCGCTTAACCTAACTGTGGCTGTACCAGTTTATCGCTTAACCTAACTGTGGCTGTACCAGTTTATCGCTTAACCTAACTGTGGCTGTACCAGTTTATCGCTTAACCTAACTGTGGCTGTACCAGTTTATCGCTTAACCTAACTGTGGCTGTACCAGTTTATCGCTTAACCTAACTGTGGCTGTACCAGTTTATCGCTTAACCTAACTGTGGCTGTACCAGTTTATCGCTTAACCTAACTGTGGCTGTACCAGTTTATCGCTTAACCTAACTGTGGCTGTACCAGTTTATCGCTTAACCTAACTGTGGCTGTACCAGTTTATCGCTTAACCTAACTGTGGCTGTACCAGTTTATCGCTTAACCTAACTGTGGCTGTACCAGTTTATCGCTTAACCTAACTGTGGCTGTACCAGTTTATCGCTTAACCTAACTGTGGCTGTACCAGTTTATCGCTTAACCTAACTGTGGCTGTACCAGATTATCGCTTAACCTAACTGTGGCTGTACCAGATTATCGCTTAACCTAACTGTGGCTGTACCAGATTATCGCTTAACCTAACTGTGGCTGTACCAGATTATCGCTTAACCTAACTGTGGCTGTACCAGATTATCGCTTAACCTAACTCAATTTGTCCCTTAACCTAACTCAATTTGTCCCTTAACCTAACTCAATTTGTCCCTTAACCTAACTCAATTTGTCCCTTAACCTAACTCAATTTGTCCCTTAACCTAACTCAATTTGTCCCTTAACCTAACTCAATTTGTCCCTTAACCTAACTCAATTTGTCCCTTAACCTAACTCAATTTGTCCCTTAACCTAACTCAATTTGTCCCTTAACCTAACTCAATTTGTCCCTTAACCTAACTCAATTTGTCCCTTAACCTAACTCAAGTTGTCCCTTAACCTAACTCAAGTTGTCCCTTAACCTAACTCAAGTTGTCCCTTAACCTAACTCAAGTTGTCCCTTAACCTAACTCAAGTTTGTCCCTTAACCTAACTCAAGTTGTCCCTTAACCTAACTCAAGTTGTCCCTTAACCTAACTCAAGTTGTCCCTTAACCTAACTCAAGTTGTCCCTTAACCTAACTCAAGTTGTCCCTTAACCTAACTCAAGTTGTCCCTTAACCTAACTCAAGTTGTCCCTTAACCTAACTCAAGTTGTCCCTTAACCTAACTCAAGTTGTCCCTTAACCTAACTCAAGTTGTCCCTTAACCTAACTCAAGTTGTCCCTTAACCTAACTCAAGTTGTCCCTTAACCTAACTCAAGTTGTCCCTTAACCTAACTCAAGTTGTCCCTTAACCTAACTCAAGTTGTCCCTTAACCTAACTCAATTTGTCCCTTAACCTAACTCAAGTTGTCCCTTAACCTAACTCAATTTGTCCCTTAACCTAACTCAATTTGTCCCTTAACCTAACTCAAGTTGTCCCTTAACCTAACTCAATTTGTCCCTTAACCTAACTCAAGTTGTCCCTTAACCTAACTCAAGTTGTCCCTTAACCTAACTCAAGTTGTCCCTTAACCTAACTCAAGTTGTCCCTTAACCTAACTCAAGTTGTCCCTTAACCTAACTCAAGTTGTCCCTTAACCTAACTCAAGTTGTCCCTTAACCTAACTCAAGTTGTCCCCTTAACCTAACTCAAGTTGTCCCTTAACCTAACTCATGTTGTCCCTTAACCTAACTCAATTTGTCCCTTAACCTAACTCAAGTTGTCCCTTAACCTAACTCAATTTGTCCCTTAACCTAACTCAATTTGTCCCTTAACCTAACTCAAGTTGTCCCTTAACCTAACTCAAGTTGTCCCTTAACCTAACTCAAGTTGTCCCTTAACCTAACTCAAGTTGTCCCTTAACCTAACTCAAGTTGTCCCTTAACCTAACTCAAGTTTGTCCCTTAACCTAACTCAAGTTGTCCCTTAACCTAACTCAAGTTGTCCCTTAACCTAACTCAAGTTGTCCCTTAACCTAACTCAAGTTGTCCCTTAACCTAACTCAAGTTGTCCCTTAACCTAACTCAAGTTGTCCCCTTAACCTAACTCAAGTTGTCCCTTAACCTAACTCAAGTTGTCCCTTAACCTAACTCAAGTTGTCCCTTAACCTAACTCAAGTTGTCCCTTAACCTAACTCAAGTTGTCCCTTAACCTAACTCAATTTGTCCCTTAACCTAACTCAATTTGTCCCTTAACCTAAACTCAATTTGTCCCTTAACCTAACTCAAGTTGTCCCTTAACCTAACTCAATTTGTCCCTTAACCTAACTCAATTTGTCCCTTAACCTAACTCAATTTGTCCCTTAACCTAACTCAATTTGTCCCTTAACCTAACTCAAGTTGTCCCTTAACCTAACTCAAGTTGTCCCCTTAACCTAACCCACGTTGTCCCTTAACCTAACCCACGTTGTCCCTTAACCTAACCGACGTTGTCCCTTAACCTAACCGACGTTGTCCCTTAACCTAACCGACGTTGTCCCTTAACCTAACCGACGTTGTCCCTTAACCTAACCCACGTTGTCCCTTAACCTAACCCACGTTGTCCCTTAACCTAACCCACGTTGTCCCTTAACCTAACCCACGTTGTCCTACTTAACCTAACCCACGTTGTCCCTTAACCTAACCCACGTTGTCCCTTAACCTAACCCACGTTGTCCCTTAACCTAACCCACGTTGTCCCTTAACCTAACCCACGTTGTCCCTTAACCTAACCCACGTTGTCCCTTAACCTAACCCACGTTGTCCCTTAACCTAACCCTCGTTGTCCCTTAACCTAACCCACGTTGTCCCTTAACCTAACCCACGTTGTCCCTTAACCTAACCCACGTTGTCCCTTAACCTAACCCACGTTGTCCCTTAACCTAACCCACGTTGTCCCTTAACCTAACCCACGTTGTCCCTTAACCTAACCCCACGTTGTCCCTTAACCTAACCCACGTTGTCCCTTAACCTAACCCACGTTGTCCCTTAACCTAACCCACGTTGTCCCTTAACCTAACCCACGTTGTCCCTTTGGCCCTAACATAGTTCACTGCTCGGAATCTCTGGTGTCGTTGTTATCCTCATGTAGATGTCTTGCGAGTGTTGCTTACTTTCCACATATTCCTGCTATCCACTGTCAATTGTACTGCAATAGGACTATATCGCCCGACCCCCCCCCCTCCCCCCCCTCTGTCCCCCTCTGTCCCCCCTCTTTGTGTCTCTGTCCTCTCAAGCTGGGTCGGTCTGGCGTTTGAGTGTTAAATGAGCCTCGCAGCTGTTCAGTTGCATTCAGATGTCGACGCCCTCAGTGTACGTCGTGGTATGGTCTGTGTCCATTGTCCGCTGATGTCGTTACGCGTAACCCACACGCTGTACCGATCATCGGTCGTTACGTACAGAGTGAGAGGTAGTGTGATTACGTGTGACCGTACGCTGGCTGTGCCCAACGGTGTCGAATCTCAATTTCCATATGTTGTGCTTGATGCTACTTGTCTCGTCTCCCAATAACAGCTAGGTTGCACTGTGGTACGCCGTAGAGGCGTGTGGGAGGAACGTACGAACGCATTGTATGTCACCCTGGGTCGCTGGGGGTGCGTGGTGCGGTGAGTCAGGTCAGGTCAGGTCAGCGTGAGCCGTCTGATGTAGTAGACGCGTGTATTCCGACTTTGTCGTATTGCCTCACACAAAGTGCTACCCTGGTGGACTCGCGTTCCATATCTGGGACATGCCGCAGAATGCAACACGCGATCTAGTGT
>NW_026062414.1:0-74044 GCF_023897955.1 Schistocerca gregaria
ACACATATACACATATACACATATGCGCATTTACACATATGCACATATGTGCATCAGTTGGTTTCGTCGGTTTTCCGGGAGGCAAGCGGCGCTATTACGGTGTAAATCGTTGACCATGAATCTGTGCCGTTTGCATCGAGAAAACGCCCTACATGGCGGATACCAATCACAATAAACTCGCCGCTAAAACTGCTGGTGGTCCGGGGCGGGTAAGTAAAGGCGGTGCTACGCATCAGAATGCCGCCGACGCCGCTGGTTATCTGCTCCGGCAATGAGACCAGATCGCCGCACTGAATATCGGCCCGTAACGGGCATTTAAAGGCGATTTTGTTAAAGCCTATCCATGACGGTTGGCCCAGCAGCTCGTAAGGCTGTATGGCTTTCGCTGCGCCGGCTACGGTGGTGGCCACGTCGCTATTATCGAACACCAGGATGCGCTCACCCTGCACGACTACGGAAATGCCAGCGTAATTTACGTTGATGCCCAGCATATTCACTGACTGCGAGCGAATCATGGCTGCAAACTGGCTCACCCGCCAGTACACCCCTTTCCACGCCTCGGACAAAATGAGATCGTCCGAAATGCTCACCTGAGTCTGCTTTTCCGGGAACGCATCCACCAGCGTGCGCCTGATAACGTCTGAGAGCTTTTCCCCTGCTTCTGCGTCAACGGTAATGGAAAACACTTCGGACTCAGTAGCGGGGCGCACGTTTGGATTTATCGCTACGTTAAGACACTGGTTAGCGCCTACCCAATCAGACCAGGCGTTTACTATGCGGCCGTTGAGTATCTCGCCCTGCTGCATCGGGTTGGCCAGCGGTAGCCCCGCCTCAAAACCGGCAAATATTTGCACGCTGCCGCCCACCAGCTGCACCGCCTGGCGCAGAATAGAAATCGGTACGCCGTACATTTTTACGATGGTGGCCGGGTCAATGAGGTCTGACGCGGTGTAGTTCACGTCAAATTCCAGCTGGAGACCAATGCCGGCGCGGGTGGTATACGGCCCAAAACGGTTGCCTGAGGCGTCAACCTGTAGCGCCTGGTTAATGTCCCGGAAAATAACTTCGTAATATCTCACCCTGTCACCTCAAACTGTCGTAGCGTTTCCCGGTAAACGATTTTCCCCGGCCGCAGCGCCAGCACCAGGTTGATATCTTCCCCCACCGGCGAGCTGATAACCGGCCGAAATTGCCGCGTACGGCCGCTGGCATCGTCCACTTTGAGATAAAGGCGCTGGGAGTAGAAATTCCATAGCACCGTACAGAAGTAATCTACGCCGCTGAGACGGGCGCGAAACTTAAATGGCTGTTGGCTGGTGGGCTGATAGGGTATGTACGTAGTAGCCATTTCTTACCTCAAAAAAAAGGGGCCGTAGCCCCAGGTTAAATCTTTGGTATTTGCGGTACCAGATCACCGTTAAAGCTCCACCCGTCAGGCACAAAGGGCACACCCTTTTGAATCTTGCCGAAAAGCCCGTTAAGCGCGTCGGTAACATCCGACTGAGTAAGCGCCGGCTGGGTAAACTCAAACTGCCACTGGTACTGGACCTGTTTATTTTCCTCTGAGAACGGCGAAACATCGATAACGCGTTCCAGCAAACAGCCAGTGTACAGACACGCCGGCGTTAACACGTTATACCACCCACCAGACTGATTATGGCGTTCCAGCGCTGCCTTTAAGGTCATAAACGATAGCCCCTTTGTGGAGTAGCCGCCGTCTGTGGTACTCACTGGCCGTAACATCTGCATGGTGATCGTCTTATTACGGGTGATCGTGGAGTTGGCCGCCGTCACCTGGTCGTAAAAGTTGATGTCGGCAATTTCCTGGTTAACCAGCGTTGTGCCCGGCGCCGGCATAAAGTGCGCGGCGTTCGGCTCGTTTACGCTGCCTTTGAGGATCCCGTTAACGAACGACAACCCCTCTGTAATGGCCACAATGGGGAGCGTGCTGCCGGGAATGTTTTCGGCTATCCCGTTAACCAGAAAGATAGGCGATAGCTCATAAGCAAGCTTAAAGGCGTTTGCGGCCGTGTTGTTAATCACTAATTACCCCCCGTTTGAGACTGTACCTGGGCGCGGTAGTCTGCGCCTGGCGTCTGGACCACTTTGATATCGGTCTGAGAGCGTACCGGTACCAGCGGAATATTGCGGCGCTGCGCGATCGCCGTATTGATTTCGCGCGTAGAAACTTCTTTCGCATCCTTCCCGATCTCCATGTCGATAATCGCGCGAATTATCCGCGACTGGCTCACCACGTCGTTACGCTCAATCACCTGGTTCTGGTCAATACCGGTCTGCTTTGAAACAAACGCTTTGTAGTTGTCGGTTTGGTTTTCATTGCGCGGCGCATACTTCTCCACGATTGACGAAATGGTGTTGGTACCGCGTTGCAGGTAAAGGTCCAGCTGGCGGTCAAGCGCACTAATCCCGGCCGCACGGTCGCTAAATACCGCGTAGCCGTCAGCGTCACGGGTTGCACCGCGCTGGCCAGCATAACGGAGGTTGCCAGGGTTGTTGTTGCGATAGCCACGGGTATGGGATGTGTTTGCCGGTACATCAGGACGATCGCCGGCGGTGGACGTGGCCGTTTCCCCACCAGCTGTATATCCATCCAGTTGCAGGGTTTCAAGGTATCCGGCCGCCCCGTTTTGCTCACGAGCCTGGCGCCGGCGTTCACGTCGGGCCTGTCGCTCCTGCCGGCGCCGATCGCGTTCGCTGGTGGCCATTGGCACGTAACTGGCATCGTTAGGCGCAAAATTGCGGTTCTGTGGCGCGTTTTGGCCATTTTGATGCGCGTTTTGGCCGTATTGATTCACATACTGGCCCGGTTCATTCAGATTCTGGCCATACTCAAATCGGTGTTCGCCGTCGATTTCTGAGGCTTCGCCGCCCAGCAGCGGAACAAAATCACTCTCCACGCGCTGCGCCGGCGCTTCGTACTCCGGTCGCTGCCCTGTCGCGTTTATACCGTCATGGTACGCTGGTGGGTTGGTAGGTAAAGCTGGCGAGACGATCGCGCCGTCTGCATCGAATTGTGGCGGGTTAACTTCCCACCACGGCCGCACGCCGGCGTTTTTAAACTCCTCCTCCGTCGTCGGGGTGTCGTTTGTCGGAATAACGGCGCCGGCTGCGGCCGTCCATGGATTAAAGCGCACCACAGCGCCGGCAGCGCCCACGGTCGACGTGGCCAGGCGTCCACCAGCTTTTACGGCGCCAGCGGTCGCACCGGCGCCCAGGAGCCCCACAGCAGCAGCGCCACCAGCACCCCATGCCGCCAGCTCGGTGCCGTCCTGTCCAAACAGTCCCGCCAGCCACTGAACAAATTCACGTAAAGCTTTAGCGGCCGCGCTCACGTCCTGCCCAAACTCCCGCATGTCGTCGCGAAATTCATCACTCCCCAGCCACGTGGCCAGCTGCTCAAGCCCTTCCGCTATAGAGTCAAACACCGCTTCGCCGTTCGGACCGTCGATAAAGCTCGTCACCAGGTCGGTGAGCTCGTCTGACAGGTCCACAATCGGGCCCTGTAGACGCGATAACGCGCGTAGAAAACTATTGCTCACCTCGTCGGCGTTACGGGAAAGCGAGCTGCTCACGGCCTGATAGCCGCCGTAAACGTCAGCAGTGAGCGATTGATTGTTTACGCTGGTGGCATCCCTGTAGCGCTGCTCAAGCGCTGGTAAATTGTCCCGGTTCGCACGTACCTGGTTTACCACCTCCGGCGTTACGACACTGCCCAGACCCAGCGAATTCACGTACTGCATGGCAACGCCCTGGTCCTGATACTGGTCCACCAGCTGGCCCACCTTCTCCAGCAGCGCCGGGTAATTGTCGGCCGGGTTATCCTGTGGATTCAGGCCCAGCGCCATAAGGCCAGCGTAAAGCTCATTACTGGGGTCATACTGCGCGGCCGCCAGTGAGCTAAACGCGCCGGTTACGTTGGAAAAATACGGGCCATACGCCGCCTGTGCAGCCTGGAGTGTGCCCGGTGCAACGTTGGCCCCCTGCGCCTCGCGTACGCTGCTGGCCACACGGCTGGCAACCATCCCATAGCCCAGCGGTCCGGCGGCCGCCAGCCCTGCCAGCGCCGTACCCCACTTTATGGCCGTTGAAAACAGATCGCCCAGCGCCTCGCGCGTCACGCGCAGCTCGTTATTGATTCGCTTAAACGTGCTTACGGCTTTGCGGTTGTTGCCGGTGGTGCCGTTCAGAAACTCGCGTAGCTCCTCGGCCAGGCGATCGTTTTTTCCGTTTCCGGGTTCGTTATTTCCACCAGCGTTATCTGGCCGCGTAGCCGGCGCTGGTGGCGTCGTACCGTCTGGCCGGCTTTCTCCGTTCGGGCCCAAAAAATTAAGGTGCCGAAACTCTTCGGCCAGCTGTTGCAGCTGTGCTATCTGCTCTTCGTCAAAGTCGAGCGTCAGCACAGGCATGTTGGTGGATTCGGCCATTTACTCCCCTTTTGGTAACGTGCTCATGAGCTGCCGTAACTGTGACGGCGATTTAAGCTTCATACTGGAATATCGGAAGAGTTCAGCGAATCCGGGGCCGCTGGCGTAGTCGAGGATGTCGGCAATGATGTGCTGGCCGTCTCGCCAGAATTGGCGGCCGGCTTCAATGTCGGCAAAGAAGCGATCCACTCCGTAAGACTGTAGGATGTAATTGAGCTCCCCCAAAGACCAGCAACCGTAATCATAATGCGGCTGATCTGAGCTTTCTTGTTGATTGACGAGACGCATGTAAAAAAAACCAGCTCGTCTAACGCCTCTTCTGCGCTAACCAGCCCACGGTCAATGGCCACATCCAGGGGAACGTCCTGCCACCCCTTACCCTCTTCTGGATAAACAAAGTTGGCCAGGCGGATAATTTCGTTAATCAGGGTGTTTTGGATCCCGCCCTCGCCGTCCCATATTTTCCGCTCTTTGGCCACCAGCTCCAGCAGGTAATAAGCGGTGCGAGGACCAGCGGCAAAACTCAGGCCCTCAGAGAACAAACGCGCGTACGTCTGGCCAATAACAAGAAAGTGCTCTTTGTATACTTCGCGGCTCACAGGAGCCGCGTGAATATACCCTTTCTTGCCATTGTCGAGCTCGCACGCAATCACCAGATTTAAATTGCGGTTGATTTCGACCATAAGTTTATAAATCCCACATATCGTTATTAACGTAATAGGTCCCGGTGATGGTGATCACCACACCAGGCTGGCCACCGGCAAAGGACATATCGCCCACGTTCGTAATGGCGCAGTTTGAAAGCTCAAAGTCGCCAAACGTAGACGAATCACTAAACACTTTCAGATCGCCAATAATGCCGTTTGTCTGCCAGCGCTGTTTGTACTGCTGCCCCAGCGCCTGAGTACGGAGCAGATAGATGCGCACACCGGCCACCATGTACGGCTGCGGAGACTGCACAACGCCGGTAAGGGCCGGGATAGGCTCTACCAGGTTGCCGCTAAACGTGAGTTCAATCGCTTCACGTGCGAGGTTTTGGGCTGAAATATTCAGCTCAGGTGCATTCGTAACCTTCACGCTGCCGCGTACGCGGTTAAGGTTGCCCGGCGCTACCATAGGATTTGGCATAAATTACGCTCCCTGTGTGCTGGTGGTGGTGCCCTGAGGGTTCAGGTTCACATTGACGTTAAAGACGATTTTCAGGAATCCACGGTTTGGCGTGTACTCCGCAGACAAGCCAGCATAGCGGCCCTGTTTGTAATCGTTCGGGTTGAGCTGCACGTATGAGCGGAAAGCGATCGCGTTAACAGTCGCGGTACCGTTTACCAGCCCGTACGCCGTGCCGGTGTTAAACACGCTCTGTGCAGTCTGCTGCAACCGCTCAATGCCGTCCTGGTCGTAATACAGCGGGTTAATGGCGTTGTTTGAGCCGTTAATCACTGCATTGGCCAGCTGGAGGTGGACGTTAATCTGGATCCAGTCCACGGAATACCAGTAAGAAAAATCGTTGCCGTCTGAGCTCACACCCAGGGCAAAAATATTTCGGCTGATACCACCTTCGGCGCCGCTCTGTACGTAGTTCACATTGGCGGCCACCAGCGCAGCAGTGATTGAATTTTTATAATCCACCGGCGTGGCGCCCTGCACGTAACGGAACGCATAAGGGCCCACCTTGTTAACCGGTGAAGGATCCATGCTCACAACCTGATACATGAACGCCGCCGCCATATTGGTAGTAGGCGCGGTAATGTCCACAACGGCCACAACGCTTTTAATCCCGGTATACGGCGAGGTATAGCGGTTATTTTGCGCCTGGCCAGTGACCACAAAGAAATAAACCATCTGGTCATTTGCGGTGTAGTTTTTGGCGAGCTGTAAGAACTGGTCTACGCCGTCCCAATCGTTCGGGACCACATAGCCATACATACGGGTATCAGGGTCAGCCACATAATCAGAGAACGCGGCGATTTCTGCCGTAACGTCTGATTGTTGCCCCATGTCGAGCAGGTAACAGCCAATCGCATCACCCTGGGCAAAGAACGAATTAAGCGCGGCGTAAACATCATCTGAGCCGGCCAGCGTGATGTAACCCAGCTCAGTAGGTGAACCATCCTGTTCTACGCTTTCAACCTGCCACGTGAGCTGGTTTTCTGCGGAAACGGTAGCGGTAAACGTGCCGTTAAAGCTGGTGGGGTAACAGCCACTGACGGTGATATTTACCGTACTCCCGACAGGCTGACTAAACTGGCGATTATCGCCCACGGTAAGCAGGTAAGTTGTGTAACCTGCCGCGCGTGCCGATGCACTGGCCTGGAGTTGTGGGGCGCTTTCAGCGTCGCCAGAAAATGTTCCCGCGCCGCCGCCGTCACCGTCACCGTCGCCGTCGTCCTCGTCCTCCGTAGGCGGTGTATAGGTGCCCACGTAGGTGCTGATAGGGTTGCGCACCCAATCATTAATTTCGCTTTTGTCCACCAGCAACTGCGCTTTGCCCTGTGTGGCCATCGTTGCGCCAAACGACAGCACGGCGCCGCGCTGCTGGAGATTGTTAGGCGTAGCGCTTAACGTCTGCGATACGTTGATTTGCACAATCTGGTAAGTCATTAAATCACCTCAATATCAATAAATGCCTCGGTAATAAGGCGTTTCGCTACGTCAGTCATAGCTTGCTGGTAATAATTCACCTCAAAGACAACCACCTTTGACTGATCCAGCGCTTTTATTTCTACTTGTCGTTGTCGTCTATCCTCCACCACAGGGGTATTGCTTACGCCAAAAATCTCACCAAAGAGCGCCTCTTCTACGACGTAATCTATCCACTGCAAAGCGCGCGCGTTGTCAAACTGCTGGAGCGTGCAGCGCACGGTTTCACGTACCAGCAAATACCGCGTTCCATTCACCACCAGCGGCGCCGCTTGCAGTGGCACGGGTGCCCGGCAGTCCACAGCAATATACGGCCCTTGCAGGTTGTTAGGCGTCAAATATGCGGGGTAAACGTCCCCGTAGTCTGTCAGCGTTAACCATGCCGGCAGCGAGCTGCTAACAATCTGCCTTTCTGAAAGCTGATCGCGCGATTCAATCAGCTGCCCCATCAGTGACGGGAGTACCGCCTTGCCCCGGTAATGCCATATCCCGCTTTGCGTATAGCGTGACTCCATCCGGCTAAACGTGAATTTCTGCCCTGCGTACTCGCCCAGATAAATGGCGTTCGGATCCTGAATGTTGAAATAGTCACACTGTTCCAGCGGGGTAAAGATAATAAAATTCTCGTCGCGGCTTTCGCTTTCTTCCTGATAGCTGGCCACCTGCCGGTGCAGGCTTCCCGATATCGTTCGCGTCACCTCTGCGCCCTCCGGTAAGCTGGTGGGCTCTAACAGGTTCGCATTAACCCAGAATACAAAGCCGTCCACCGGCAGCACTTTGCGAACATACAGCGTGAAGGTGATCGCCTGTTTGCTGCTGATTGTCTCCACGGCGTTTTGTAATACGCCGGCCAGCTGCGTGCGTGTCCCTTCGGCTTTTTCGTTATCGTCCTGGTTAACTATCTGCTCAAGATTCATCGTTATCTATCCACGCCACAAAGGAGGCTTTAAGTAGCCCACCGTCAATAAACGACGGGCGCCGGGGTCCGTACATACGTTTAAGCCGGCTGTTTTTACCGTCCAGTGCTGCCTGAGTTGGCACGCCGTCAACCTCCAGCCCTGCCATTTCTTCGCGCTCCAGAAACAGGTTAAATTCCCGCATGGTGTTGGCCAGCTGCTCACCCCCCACCAGCGGAACGCCGTATTTAATCGTGTTGATGATTGACCACGCCACAGTTTCGCCCACCTCGCGCCTGATTTCTTCCTGGTGCAGATTCCAGAAATGGGTGAAAAGGCTGTATTTGGCTTCGAGAATTTCCGCTACTTCGTGGGTGGTAGCGTCTGTGTTTCCGTAGCCGTAGGGCTGGTCAATAACACCAATTTTTATTTTCACGCGGTATAGCCCCAGATTGGCCCCAGCTCCATCAGCACGGCCGCCACTTTACGGCCAAACGGATCCTGCAAAAGTTGCAGGTCTGCCAGGGAAAGCCCTTCCATCGCTTTGCTAATCTTAACCGTCCCGCTGGTCCCCTGGTCTGCTGCACTGGTGATAATTCCAGTGTGCAGCTCATTCAGCTTGTAGTGGTCGCGCAGCTTCTGGAAAAACGTCTGGCCAGGCTGGTCCTCGGCGTAGTTCAGCAGCAGCGACGTGGCCATATTGTAAAGCGTGCGGGTGTAGATGATTGGCGCCAGGTGCAAGCCCATGCCGGTTTTCAGAAACTCCCGCGCTGAGCAAAGTACGTAGGTGATCGTTTCTGAATCATCGGGCAAAGCGGAGGCGGGAACGCCGGCGTAATTGCGCAAAAACGCAATGTAGCCCTCTCTGGTGGGTTTTGGTGCTGGACAGGTCATAACATCCCCCTGGTATTCGGTTATAGCCACCAGCGTGCGCTGGTGGTCCAGAATGGAGGCTTACTTAGTTTTCTTGCCACCTTTGCCGCCCTTCACGCCTTTAGCGGAGGTGTCGACGATGATTTTTTTATCCAGCTTAGGCGCGTTATCCGCGTCTTTGTTGATAGCCTCGCCGGTGATTTTCATTTCGACATCACCCAGCGGCGTTTCACTGCCGGCTTGCGCCAGGGTGCTCTGGAGATTGTGGGTAAGCGCGGCCGCACTGTTTTCCAGAATTTGCTGCGAGCTGTTTTCTAAATCTTCCTGCTTCTGCTCGTAGGCGTCTTTAATCTGGGTGATCGTGCACGGCTTGCCCTCGCTGTAGCAGATACCGCAAAAGCCCGGTTTCACGTCTTTGATATTCGCCAGCCCGTACGGGGTGTGCTGCTCAATGATGTACTGGCATACCTCTGGCGGGTAGTCCAGTTTGATTTGCTGGCCCGGCTTAATCGTCTGGCCAAACGGCTGTAAGCGCTCCGGGATTTTGTAGTTAAACAGGTGGGTCTGGTGGGTGCAGTTAGAAATAAACAATTCCATGCGGTTTTACCTCAAAAGAAAGGGGCCGTAGCCCCTTGTTAAAACGGTGCGGTTACTGGTATTTCGCAGACAGGAGCGTAAGCCCTTCGGAACGGAAGTTCCAGCCTGGCGTGGCTCGCATGGTGTAAAGCGTGGTTAAGCCGCCATCTGGCATTGGGCTTGGCACTTCGGTAGGTGCGGCCACGTCGGTAAACTGCATGTTTACCGCCAACTGGTTAGGCGTCAGCGTCGCAAAGATGTTGGTGTTAATGCTCTGGCGCGCATCAGGGATCACGATTTCCGGGTTGGTAATCATCACCAGGTCCGAACCACCAGCACCCTTACCAATCAGCGTATCGTCAGTGCAGAAAATCACATTGTCGTTGGTCGCATCGCCGGCAATGTTCTTAATCAGCGTGCCTACCGTCGCGGTACCGCCGCCAGGACGCTGGTAGCTGGTGAGCTGAACAATGCCGGTCCATTCCAGCGCCTGAATGAAGCGCTGCGGCGCCAGCACCACAGTGGTAAGGGTCTGGCCCAGCAAGTACATGCGGGACTTCTGGGAGGAAATCAGATTCAGCAGGAAAATGGCCAGCTCGCCGTTATCCCACTGCGGGTAAGTCGTCTTACCCTGGCTATCTGCGCCCAGGTTCACGGTTTGCGCGTTCGGTGAGTTAGCCAGGCCCTCATGGTTGGCCGCGTTCACGCCGTAAAGCAGCATATTGCGCAGCTGCTGGGCATGGCCCTGACGGTTAGCCAGGCGTAACGCTTCCACCAGCGAGTAACCCCACCCGCTCGCCGCTTCGGTATCCAGATAGGAATACTGTGAACGGGTAGCAATTCGGTAAGTCATCATCTGGTCATAGCCAGGGAGGATAGACGCGCTCGGCAGCTGGCCCGGTAAGCTCTGGTCCACCAGCGCCTGGCTGGTCATGTTCAGATACTTCTGGTAAACCACCAGATCGTTGCTGCCAATTTTCTGCGCTGGCGCGCCCTGCGGCAGGGTTTCAAAAGCCCCGGTCGCCATTGAATACTGCATGGCGATATCAGGCAGCATCATGGACGGCGACAGGGTAGTAATTGCAGGTGCAAAGTTAGACATAAATTTGTTACTCCGTTAAATCATGAATACGCCGATAGGCTGATCGTGCGCCCAGCTGAGGCCGTCACCGTCTTTTACGATGGTCATGTTATTACCTTCGTCGGCAACCTGTAGCAGCTTGATATTGAGCACAACGCGGGTATCTGCGGCCGCTGGTGCAGCTTCGCCTTCTTTCTCGTCCTGAACCGCAAAGCCGCTGTCGCCGGTCGAGTTCTGCACGTCGACGTACAGATTATCGGGATCCCACACGAATACCTGATTAACAGAGTTTTTCCCGCTGGTGGCCAGGTCAAGCACGGCCGGGCTGATAGCCATAGGAATACGCGCCAGCGAGCCCATGCGGTAGTAATGGACCGTGCCACCAGCCATATACTGTGGCACGTTGCTGGCGGCCGTAATCACGCCGTGGTACGCCTGGTTAAACACGACAATGGCGTTTGCTGCTTCGGTAGCGGCCAGAATGGTAGAACCTGCCACGTTCATGCCGGTAGGCGTCAAACATTCCTGGACCGGCATACCGCCGAAAACAACGCCGTCGAAATCATTCGGCAGCCAGCCGCTGGAAAGCTGCAAACGTACGGCCGGATCTGCCTGAGCATCGCCCTGAATGTAGCCGCGTGATTCAACGTTAAACGCGCCTTTAAAATTGCCCTGCGTTTTGAAAGGCTGAAAATTGATACCAGTAGCCATTATTAAGCCCTCTGTGACAGGTTGGTGTTAATACGTTCCATGACGCGGCCCGGCTGTTTGAACGCGCTTAACCACGCATTCATATCGCCTTTAAACTCCACGATTTTACGGCCGGCCGCATCGCTGCGGGTGACGGCCACCAGCTGGCCAGGCGTGTTATGGAGCTGGTGCTCAATGCACTGGCGTGCGTCTGAGTAGATAGCATCTTCCACCATGGCCAGCGCTGCGGAGTCGCCAATTGCGCGGATATCCACGTTTTTGTGCTTCTGGGAATGCTTCTGCATAACGGCCAGCGCACGGCGACGGTAAGAAAGCGAGGATTCGCCACGGAACGGCGCCGGCGCATCCTGGCCGATAGCACGAAACGCGCTGTCTGCACGCGTACGCGCTTCACTCATTTTCTCATCGTCGCGCACGTCGATGTGGTGGCCGTCAAAGTCGGCGGCATCGTGGCGAGAATCCCGGCGAGAATCACCGCGATCACGTTCATATCGTTCCATACCTACACGCTCCCGTTCGTGTAATAAACCAGGGTCAACCTTGTCAGCGTCACCGCGTGATTTATAGAAATCACCGCGCGCCTCATCTTTGCGTGAGTCGCGACGCTCTTCATAACGCTCCATGCCCACACGTTCCCGTTCGTGTGCCAGGCCTGGGTCAATCTTGTTATCGTCGTGGCGCGAATCATCACGGCCGGTTTCGTGCTCGTTGGCACGATTGAGCTGCTCTTTTACGCGCGGCTCTTTGGAAAAGTGCGCTTTACCGTCGTTTTCCGCGTCGTGGCGAGCGTCGCGGCGTGAGTCTTTACGGTCTTTTCGGTCGTCGCGGTCGCGCTCGTAACGCTCCATTCCTTCGCGCTCATGCTCTGAGTCGATATCTTCACGGTGCAGGAGTTTTTCCAGGCGCGAAATTTCGGCGCGGATATCGTCCTCTGAGCGTGAATCGTCACCGCGTGCTGCGTCACGGCGTGAGCCGCAAGCATCATCACGCGCATCGTCACGACGGCTATCGCGGCGGCTGTCCTCGCGATCGTCCTCACTACCTACCAGTCTGGCCAGCGAATCCATACGCGAGCTGATACGGCCCATACGGTCGTTAACGGGCTTAATCGCCTCACCTACCGCACTGGCGATAAGCTGAGCGAGCAATTTTTTGCCTTCATCGTCCATATCTAAGTTTTCCTCTACAGAAGTAAGTTCTATCCCCTCAGGGATGTTTCGTTTATCCCAAACACCCAACGTGCCCTCTTTGGGTGTAACCAGCGCAATGTGATCAATCAGGTAGGGCTTACCTTCAATCAGTAAATTATCGTCGTCGCCCTCCAGCTCAATGTTACCGCTTCCCTCGTCAAAAACCACGCCTGGGCTGGTGGACACGCCGCCTTTCATAATCAGCGCCACCAGCTGCCTGTCATAGATACGACAAACGGCCCAGACTTCATCCCCTTTCAGGTAAGCCAGCATGACGGTCCCGGCGATTCGCTGTTTAAACTCCTCGTCAGTCAGCTGGTTATCTTCCGGGTGGTTGACGACAACCGGCAGACCGTTGCAGCGCCTTACAAATTCGTCGTTGAGATACAGTTTTGGATCTCGCCACACGATTTCTTCCAGCCCTGCGCGATAAGCCAGCCCCGTACCGGTAATACGCAAGTTGACCAGCCACATGCGCCCGAACGGTACCGGTGAGGGCAATTCACCATTCGCTACCTTTTGCGCTATCTCCAGCTCTGTGCTCATTTTGTCGGTCATTTATCACCCTTAAACAGTTTTAAGTCCTGCCCTCCCCTTTAGTCGATACCAAAGTGCTTGCGCCCCTTGTCTGTGAAAAATTCGCGTGGAAGCTTCTGAGGCGCATAAATCGGAAATACCTGGCACGAGCAGTTAATTTCCTCTCCGGCCGCTGTTATTTCGTCGTAGTAGCCATAAACGGGCTTTATCAGCCCCTGCTTAATAGCCCAGTTGTCCCGCACCAGATAAATCAGCTCGTCGCGCTCTTTGTGGTCTACGCGGTAATCGTATCCCGGTCGCCGCCAGTTGGAATGCCAGATAAACGCCACTGGATTGCCCTGCATGGCAAACACATATTTGATGTTGGCCGCCAGCTTGTGCCCCTGGTCTATGGCCACACGGCGCGTTATGTAGTTCATTTTCGGCATGGCGTGGGTAATTTCTTTCTTACGCTTCACGCGGTCGGTAGGACGTGCCCCACCAGCAGGAATAGCGCTTACCCAGCCCTGAAAGCGCTGAATGGTCTTTTCAATCGCCTCCTCTCGGTTCAGCTTAATCAGGTTGGCGCTCATGAAGATTCGCCGGTCGAGCTCCGCACGGAATTCCGGTTTCAGCTTGTCTACAGTGAGCTTAGAGGGCCCATCCTTTGGCACGTAGTTGGCCACGCTCTTGCCAATCACCAGGCGCTTATAAATCGTTTCCAGGTGCTTTTTAACGGGCTCCTCAGGGGGCAGCTGCCGGCGTGCGGCCAGCGCTATTTTGCGTGACCACTCCAGCAGCTCCTGCTGGTTGGTGAAACCGTTATCCAGATAGAAATTTACCGCGTCGCCAATGACCTGCCACAGCGTCCTGGCCGTGCGGCGTTTCCTCTGCGTTTTCTTCTCACGCAACTTTACGATCCCCCCTCATTACCAGCCCGGTACGGGGTACATCACCGCCCAGGCCGTCGCGGTCGTCGTCGTCACCGTCACCGAAACCACCAGCTGCTGGTGGCTCATAACTGGCAATATCGTCCTCGTCCAGGGTGAGCGGGGTTTCGCCATACGTTTTGGTGCTGTTCACCACGTCGGTGAGCCAGATAAACAGTTTCGCCTTGTTATTCGGGTCGAGACCGTCGATAAGAGAATTCGCCACCTGTATGGCGCCGTCCACCAACTCCTTATCACTTTTGCGCCGCGCGTCCGGGCTTTCTTCCACCAGCTCCTGCCATTCAGCGCGAAACTCACGTTTCCAGGCGTAGAACGTGGTTTCGTAATCATCCGTGATGATGTCTGGAAACTCATTTCTCAGGGCCTCATAGAAATCCTTATTCCAGGCGATATACATCACGATCTGCTCAAAGTAGTTAAGCACTGGCTGGATAGTCTGACGTATGCCGTCGATATACTGGCTGATCGCCTTTGAGTCCTCTTTCCCGTCAGAAAAGCCCTGGGCAAAAGCCTCTTCCCTCACCAGCTGCGCCGGCACGTCTGCGGCCGCTGCGATTTCGGAAATGATATTTTCGCGTGCAGTTTTAAGCGCCCCATCGACGTTCTGGAGATTCAGGCTCTCTACGTTGTCAGAAGGGCCGATGTTAATCACGCCGCCGGTTTTCGCATCTTTCAGCATCCCGCGCTTAACCTTGTTGGCCAGCGCCATAAGACCGTTTGCGATGGTCCCGTTCTGCTCCACCTTCGCCACCAGCACACCGGCCTTTTGCGCCACCAGGTTATTAGCCACCATAGTGCTGATATAGCTTTTCAGCGGGTACAGGCAGCGCTGGAATATGCTTCGGCCGGTAAAGCCAAAGGCGGAATCCTGAAACTCAAGGAAAATAGGGGCGCCGTGGAATAGCGTGAGCGTGCGGGATTTATGCCAGGTCTGGGTGTTGATAACCAGCGTGCGGTTAGGCTCCTGGAAGCGAGGAGAATTTGGATCCTGACTCGTTACCATCGAGCCCGACGCGTTGAGCGGATCAAAGACGTTTATATACAAATCCTCTTCCCTGAGGTCAAACGTTCCCAGCGGCTCCGCCTGAGACACATCACGCGTGCCCACACCAATGCCGGCAGCGCCATAGCAGCGCGAAACGTAAAAAAAGTTTTTCACTTTCTCCGGTATGGCCATACGCGTAAACACTTCCTCAAAGCGCCTTACTACGCGCTCGTCCGGGTCGGTATCGACGATATAACGGCGCGGCTTACACATGGCCATATCAATGGGTTTTTCCACCAGCTTGCCGCCCAGGGGGTGATACTGCCAGATAAGTTTACAGAGCTCGTACCCAACGTCAGAGCCCGGCTGGATTTCGTCATTGTCCAGAATCTGCGCCAGTTCTGAGCTGACATTCGTTTCTATGGATATTTTGGCCAAAATTAGATCCCTTTGTGGTTCCCAAAACAGATAGACAAGGCATACGTGTAGGTATCCAACAAATCGTCTGCACGTGTCTGGGCTTTCGGGTCGCCTATGAAAAAGCTATTCAGCTGGCGGATGAAGTGGTTAGCGCGGTGTTTTTTAAACTCTTCGGTCTTATCGTAAGCGTACTTAGTGATACGGACGTTATCAGCATTGTGATAGCGCTCTACCATGACGGCGCGGGCGTCTTTACCCTCTGCCACCAGCTTACTATCAATTCCGATGATTTTCGCATACGGCGCATTCTCGTGGCCAGGCAGCTCCAGCGTCCCGCTTCGCGATTTCTGCACAATCAGATCGCCCAGCGCTTTCTCTTCCATGAAGATGCCCAAAAAGCCGCGTCTGGCGTTAACCATCCGGGTGAGCTCCAGCGCCCTGTCAAAGATACCAGGGAGATACTTCTCAAAGAAACCCGCCTCAATCTGTGAAATTTTCCAGTCGAGGATCCACATAAGGCCACGCTCACCCGCGCGCGCCGGTCGCTTAAAGGCGATAAACAGGAATGCGTGGCCATCGTGCGCCACACCGCCTTTCATGCCGGTATCGGCAACCACAATCACAAAATCGCAGCTGGTGGGGTAAGCCACCGGCAAACGTATTTCCTCACCAAAGCCGTCAAACTCTCCAGTGGGATGCAGCAGTTTGGCGGTGTTGAAAAATGCCGCGCTGCTCCAGTCGATAAACTCCGCCAGAATCTCCTGCTGGAAGTTTCGCGGGTCCTGGGTCGCCTGGTACTCGTCAATTTCTGCCTGTGGCACGTGCGGGTTTGCGCTGGTGGGCGCATGGTGCTGCTTAAAGCCATATTTGGGCTCGTTGCAAATGGCATAGAAGAAATTTTTATCATCTATGCCGTTTGGCGTGCTGAATACCCAGGCGCTGCCTGAGTAGTCGATAAGGGTCGGTCGGATAGCCTGTGGCCAGACTACTTCGAGCATCATCGGGGAGCGCGTAAACGCTGCCTCGTCCATTAACACCAGGTGATACTTACGGCCACGGCCGGCGAGCGGGTTATTATCGACGTGCCACATATCAATGCGGCCGCCGGTTTTAAGAAAAATACGGCGCTCACTGCGGTTTTTCCACTCTATGAGGGGCTCAAGTATGCGCGTGAGCTCGTCCCAGATTTCCATACCCTGCTTATAGGACGGCGTAAAGATGCCTACGCGCCCCGCAATAAGTTTGGTCAGGTTGGTTGGTATGCGGAAACGCGCACAGGCGTATGACACGCCCAGCCCCACCAGCATGGCCGTTTTACCAAAGCGACGGCCGCACCGCACAGCGTTGAATCTGTGCCAGTAGCCGGCGTCAAAAATCATCTGCTGGCCACTGTGTGGCGGGTTCAGGTGAATCTGGACCACGGCGCCGGCGTTTACGTGCTCTTTACCGGCGCTATCAATGGGAAGTAATTCTCCCTCCACGGGGTTACTGTTTACGTTTTCCATCCAGCTGTGGATCCTCTCTGCTTTCTGCTTCGCGTCGTTTCTGCTCCCTGTAGTCGGTGTCTACCTTCTGCCGTTTCTCCAGCAGCGCCATTTCTTCGCTGGTGGGCTCCGAACCATCTACGGCCGTTTCTGGTGCTGCGCCCGGCGGGACAAACGCGTTAAGCAGCTGCAAGGTGAGAACGCCGCCCCCGCCACCAGCTGCTTTGTGCTGTACGGTCCTGGCTTCGATTTCGGCTATACGCGCGCGGTGCAGCTCAATAGCCCGGCGCTCCTGCGCCGGCAGCGTATTAAGTCTGCTCTGGTTGGTTTGCATCTGAATGGCGCCCAGCGGCCCCAGGTACCGGCTGGCCAGCGACAGGAGAAACTCTTTGGACGGCTTCAAAATTTTTGTGCCGTCTTTGCCTATCTGCACGCCGTCATAAAGCATCTTCCCAATAGGGCTTAAATCACGCGTATCGTGGAAGATCGCCCGTGGGCGCCCAAAGCCCTCACACATAAAGCAACGTGGGTTAGGTTCGCGCATCGGGTCAAAACCATACCCGCCAGAATCATCAGGCGGCGGCAGCTGCTTATCTGCTTCGGCGTTTTTACGTTCCCACTCGTCCATTTTGAACTGGTATTCGCGTTCATCCATGTACTGATAAACGCCGTTCTCCGCCCAGCAGCCACGACAGCAGAGCACAGCGTAAGAGCTGATTTCGTTCATGTCGTACGCAATAAACTGCTCTATGCGCTCCAGCTGCTTTGCGCATTCGTTTATGCCGTCAAAATAGCGCAGTAGCCTGAAATGGTGCTGGTACTCCTGAAAGTGATCCGTTGCGATCAGGCGGTAACACGGGCGCGGGTCTTTGTAGCCGGCTTCCTGTGCTGCGGTTGCTACATTTAAATATTTGAAATAACTAAAACAAAAATTCTTTTGCTGGCGTGAGAATCTGTCGTCCTCTTCTAATTTCCGCATCCAGTAGTGCGCATTTTTCAACGCGTGCGCAGTTTTGGGTTCGATACCAACTTTTTCGTTCAATTCTGCGCACTGCTTACGCTTACGCGCGGAGGCTTTACCACCCTTAACGGCTTGATTTTTAACAGGTTGCGCGGCGCTGCGCAGGTATCTGCGCACTGAATTCCAGTTTAGATCCGATTGCGCAGCCACCCAATCCTTTAAGGAGATGCCACTTTCTGCGTGTGCTTTGTCAAATTTCGCCTGCAAAAGTTGGTACTTTTTGGGGATTTCTTTGCCCATATTTTACCGCCCCTTACAGCTGTTTATTCCTTGCCGGCATATATGCGCCGATGCCGGCAAAAGAAAAACATAAGATGATGCCGATCACACTATTTATTTACGCTTTTCAAACAGAGCGCTTTCTCTTTTTCGGCGCGAGCCACCAGCCCAGGGAGCGGTTTACCCCCTCCATTCACAAAGTCGGTGATGCGGTCGCACGCTTCTGTAAACCGGCCCTGCATGGCCAGTTTGTGGATAGTGGTTTCAACCCGGCGCTGTAGTTTCGCGTTGTAATACGTACGCAAGCCGGTGCAGCCCGTACGAAACGCAACGGACGTAAACGCCGCAAACTGGTTTTCGTTCATGTCGTCGCCACGAAACTGCCGGCGTACGCACATGGATGCCGTGTTGATATTGGCGCCCCAATCACGGGCGATCTGCTTGAGGCTTTTCTGTTGACCGGCCACCACATTGTGCTGGGTGTTGCCTATGCCGTCGGTGAGTACACCAGCTGGGCACACATACGGTATGGTCCTGCACTGCTCTGCCTCGCCTATAAGCTCCAGACCAGCGCGATTAATGGGCGCCTCGCCGCTGTTTAAGAGCAAGCTGATAATTGCGGCCACAGAACAAATGGCCCCTGCTTTACGTTTCATTTTTTCTTTTTGCTCCGGTTACTGGCCACCAGCTCATTGAGCACATCGCTGAACGCCTGATTATCTCCCTGTGGAAGTCGTTTAATCAGGTACTCAATGCGCTGTGTTTGCCGGCGGGATTCGCGTAGCAGCAAATAGGCTTCAAAGCGGCCGGCGAGGACCACGATGATGCTGATAATGCCACCCAGGATAGAAACACCAATCGCCACCACGTCCTGCAATAACAGGCCATATGTGGCGGCGGTTGCGGTGATAAAGCAGGAAACGTGTGAGACGATGTTAAACGGGCTCTCAATCATATTTCCCCCAAAAAAAAAGCCCACAGAAGTGGGCTCAAAAAGGAATTCAACTAAACGCTATGCAAATGGCTATTTACGCCGTTTCGGGAGGTGGGTTTCCTCTGTCTGGTGTAAAAAAAAGGGAGCCCCGAAGCTCCCAAATTCCTACAGCCACAAACCACACACAAAAGCAATGCAACATCAAGATCAAAGGTTCCCGTTACCTCCCGTAACGTGTTTACAGTATGTATAGTTTATTTTCCGGGTTGTATACGATTTACAAAACTTTGCAAAAGTAAGGTAAGAACTGGCGCGGTATCTGGTACCGCGTTTTAACGTCAACAAAGCTTTCTGCCAGCTGGCCACGCTCGTAGTAGGTTATGCAGAATGCGGCCAGCCCAGCGGCTATTTCCTCTTTGGTCGGTTTCTCTCCCAGCTTGTCCAGGCACGTCAGTGCAAAAAAGAGATCCGTTTCCAGCTGCTCTCTCACGCGGCGTAAACACCGGTATACGGTCTGTATGGCGGTGGTGAGATCGTCCTCACTAATTGCCTGGCGGGTCCGGTCGTTATTTGCGATGTTCTCCACCAGCTCCCGCGCTACCTGTAGTAATGGCAACCCTTTCGGTCCACTCATGTAAATCTGGTTCATCAGACCATGGTGTAAACGACGCTGGAGCGGATACTGGTAATTAATCAGGTATGCCAGGGTCTGGTCTATCTTCATGGCTTCATGGTCGCCCATCATGTTGACCGGCTCAAAATTACGTAGCGTGCGCAGCGCGGCCGCTTTCACCTCAGGATCCGTTATCACGGTCTCTATCTGCTTACGGATTTTCTCAATATCGTTTCCACCAGCCAGCTCTGCGAAAAGCCGGTTTAAAGGTGAGGTGTTTCGGTTCGCGCTTATCCACGCCCAGCGGCCAAACTTCTGTAAGCGCTGCCTGATTTTCTGCTCGTATCCACGCTTTAAACGCATTTCTTCACCTCCTGCACCAGCGTACGCAATTCGGAAATAACTGCCTCCAGCCTGGCGATATGCGCTTCTCTGGCCTCTATGGTGTCCACCAGCTTTAAAACATGGTCCGGGCTGGCCACAGACATAAAATGCGCGTCAGCTTCCATCTGTGCGTCATTGCGCCACATAGAAACCGGCAATCTGGCCATACTCACCAGCTGCAAGTTTCCTCTGTCTGATTTCACCAGCGCGCAGATATTCACGGCGCGACCGCTGCGCGAAAAACAGTATTTACCTGGCGTGGCTTTAAGCGCGGCAGCTTTCATCGCCTGGTGAAGATGCACCGGCGGCAGTGCCGGCTGCTGGTGGCGGTTATTCAAAGTATTCACTGGATTTTTCCCCCTTTAATAAATCCATAAATATCAGTATTTCCATTGCGTAATTTCCGCTGTTAGCGGGTAAGAGCTCTGGTGCTTCTAAAACGAGATTCCATAACAGCTGGCGATAAAACAAGTTAATCGCTTTGGCCGGCTCTTTAACGAACATGCACGCGCTGTATGCACCCACAGACGTTAAATCGCCCAGCTGCTCATACTGGCCAGCGCAGAACTCATCAAACTGAGAAATCAGCGCAAGGTCAGCGAGTGGTGCGGCGCTGCGTTCTTCATAGAAGAGACTGACAGCCGGGCGTACGGTGGTGTGCTGCGGATACTCAAAAATTACGAACCGGATAAACGAAAAGAGAACCTCTTTCTGTTCCCGGGTCGGTTTAATATCCGAACGGCGCAGAAAACAGCTGGCAAGCGTCAATAAAACAAGTTTGATTTCGAAACTCTCTTTATCGGCTTTAGGCACCAGGCGCATAAAGTGCGGGTTGGACGGCAAATAAAAGCCGCGAATAGTCAAAGATTCAAAATCAAAATTTTCCATGCTCACCTCGTTTATTTTCTGGGTAGGTTATGCCTTTCCCGTAACTCTCTAAGTTTCTCCAGTGGGTCAGGGCGTTTTTTTCGTGGCGCCGGCGGTGCTGGAGTGGTCAAGGTAAATTCATCAAAATCCAGTTGCGTACTCTGGTCCGGTGGCAGTGCGCCACGTCTGGTGTATCTGGCCATATCATCCTCATGTAAACATTTGCACGATCGGAAACAAAGATTCCAGACGGGATATCGTCTGCATAAGCTGAGCGGAGGCGGTTGGGCACTTGATACTTATTGCCGACATTGCATTTCCGAACGATTCCAGCGCCTCGCTGATTTTTAACTCACAGCCAAATGGATCCACCACTTCCAGGCGTTTCTTTGCCGGCAGCGCAGCCAGGGCCGCTTCTGTCATGTCCTCCCGCTTTTTTAAGTATGCTGGCGAGTCTACCGTGTACATGCGTTTAATACGCTGCACCAGCGCGTGCAGGTGGTTCGCATCGAGATTCTCACCAGCGGGTTTACCCACCAGCTCATTTTCTTTCTGGGCTATGGCCAGCGCTACCTGTTTCCAGCCTGTTTTGGCCGCCCAAATCTGTATTTTCTCCGTTAATCTGTGCTGCATATTTCAGCGCCCCCACGCCACGTTTTGTATAGTGCGGTTAATTTTTTGTTGTCGGAAAGAGACTTTCAATCGAACATTGCTCTGCCCCGTTCGTGAGCCGGTTGACGGACTCCACCAGCTTACGGGCTGTAGTAATACGCGGCTGGCGGTCTCCTCTTTCGTAGTGACCGATGGCCGCAACGCTTAAACCTGTAGCATTAGCAATGCTGGCACGCGTCAAACCGTATTTTTTTCTGATATCTGAAAGAGATTTCATAACGCCTCGTTTAATAACAAAGTGGAGTTTTTACGTTTTTACGCGCTACACATTGTAGCAAACCTACGCATAAAGGAAAAATGATTCATGTTTGAAAATTGGCAATCTGTCGCCAGGAGGCTGCTGAAAGAGAGAGGGATTAAACAGGACAAGCTGGCCACGCGCTTTGGCGTTTCACTGGCTGCTTTTAACCACTGGCTTAACGGCCGGCGGGAACCGAAATTCAACGTCGTGATCCAGCTGCTCCACCAGCTGGGGCTGCGCACCCTGGAAATCAATGAAAACGGCGATTTGCAGATTGATGCGCGGCAGTTTGAGGAGGCTATATTTACGCGCGCTGACGGCATTAAAGCGCGCAACGAGATAAACATAACGCCCCCGGAAACGAAAGAGGGCGCGCAGATATATCCTATTTTCGCCACGCGAACCGAAATAGAGCAGCTGCCGGCCGTCAATCCTCACCACCTGCAATGGCTCACGGGTAAAGCGAATGTGAGGGGGCAGGGCTTTTGGCTGAAAATAAATACTGAGGCTATGAGCAGCGCCACCGGGTTAAGCGTCCCAGACGGCGCCTACGTGCTGTTTGATACGGGGGTAGGGGAAAAGGACGGGGTACTGGCTCTGTATCACTCTCCCACCAGCCCGACGCTGTTATTTCGGCAGCTGCACGTGGAGGTTGGAAACAAGTATTTACGTGGCCTGAATCCAAAATGGCCCACCGTACCATTACCGCGCGGCTCTAAATGCCTTGGTGTGGCCGTGGAAATGCGCTTAATATTTAACTACAAACAAAAGCGGTAAGGATCCCGCGCTGATAACCACCTCGCCCACAGTCTCCCGTGGGCTTTTTTTTTGACTTTAATCAATAAAAAAGCGCCCTGCCGGGGTGGTAGGGCGCTTTGGGCAAAGATTAACTCTGGGAGGTTTAGCGTGGAGTTAAGACGCTAAAGAGGCGGGAACCTCGGAATAAACTTACCCCCATTGATAAGAATTGGCAAATATTCATGCCCTTATTGCAGCACGTCTAACATAAATCTGAATGGAGGATAGCCGGCGGATGAAAAATCTATTTCGCCGGTGGTAAACACGTGTATGCAAAACGGTACAAAGGTCATAGTGGCGATCGCATAAAAGCACACGATCCGTGAAAGGCGAGTGGTGAGTTTCCGGCATTGCAGAATACACAGACACGCGGCCGCTATAATCATCCAGCTGTCCAGCGGCCACGCCAGGACGTTATCTATCCACTCAGAAATATCTGCATCCAGAACGGCACTCAAGATGCTGGAATCTGGCGCGCCGGTCGTTATGGCCAGAGGGTAATAAGCTGCACCCACCAGCGCTATGACCAGCACAAAAATATGATGAGCCCAACGGTGCTTAAAACTCATGAGGATAATCAGCGTTAACAGGCCATAAACCAGTTTAGTGCCATATCCCAGCGCAAAGTTTGAGGCAAAAGCCAGGTAAGCAGCACAGGCGATATAAAGCCAGTTACGTGGGTCGGAAAACTTACAGGTAGCAGTCATGTTTATTTCATCCGTCAGTGAATTTTCTTTGGATTTTCGTCAATTTTAAAGGTGATGTTTGTTGGCGCCACTTGCTGGCCAGACTGAGCAGATTTTAACGCTGCAAACTCCACCAGCTCCTTTGTGATTCGGTCCAGGTGCTGATTGAGTAGCAGCTGGAGAACGGCGCCGGCATCCAGCGGTAAATTAATCAGTTGCAGGTGCTTATTCAGGTCTTTAGCGCAACGCTCCAGCTTCGTTACATGCTCATTACTTATTCGAACATAACCAGCTTTCTGGAATTTTTCGGAATGGCGGCGGCAATTTACTCCTGTGCCGGGTTTATTATCTTTGCCCATACTCTCCTCTCTCTTTCGGTGTTGGCGATGATTGATCCATGCTTGCAAAAAAATGGCTGTGAGCCTTGCGCCGTGGGCGCTTAACCCCAGGCTCCGCCCCTCCTGAGCCAGCTTATAAAAAACTGAGCTCTGAAGTAGGCGAAATCCCGTCATGGCTTAGAGATAGCAGCTGTTTCCGGCTACCGGCTCCCCCGTACACCCCCCATGATCGCACCATCACATTGACCGGCCATTTACCGCCTTTCGCTCATACAGCAGCTGGTGGCGCTTTCTCATAGCTTACGCTGGCTCGGTGTGTTTTAGGTGTTTCGCTCCAGGGCTGGCCGTGTTGTACGCTCCCCATTTGCGGCCACTATCACGGCTTCCGGCGAACAAACACATAATTCCACACCGGCAGACCGCCAGCGCGCAAAGGAAGGGAAAATTCTGTGGTGTCAGAGTGTAAATGTTACGAAAAGTTACGATTTCCCTTTGCAGGGAGATCGGACGATTGCTAATATTTGACCACTGGCGAAATCAGCCCCCACTGACTCACCACAGAATTTAAACTTTCGCTTGGCGCTGGAGTTTAAATTTCGAAACAGGCCCCTCAGGGGCCTTTTTTCGTTTCAGGTAATTAGGATTACTTAACTAGCGTTTTGATTCAACCTGGTGATTTATACAGTACGTCGTAAAACCATCACACCAGGTCTAAGTCATTTTCCAGAATCCTCACATCTGGCAAGGCTTGACGGTCTTTAAGATTGGTAATGTCAAGGTGTGGTCTTACCACTATCCGCTTTGTAATTCTGCCCAATTCGTCCTCTTCCCAGCTGGTCCTGATCGTCACGGAAAGGTCAAAGTCACGGCCCAGGGGAATCATTACCAGATAATTAGCCTGGTTCGTCTGGTGGCTTAGCCACGTGGGTGTGGTGCGGCGTATGCTGCCGCTATCCACAAAGCGGGTGGTGATTTCAGTCTGGGTATCATTGGCGATGATGCCAGCATAAAGCATAAAGCCGCCGGTGAGATGTAAATTCATGTTTCCTCTTTAAATGCCACCAGCGGCTGCTGGTGGCTCTCTGTTGTTAACCTGCAAAGTTCAGCGTGTTTTCCGTTAAAACGGCGCCAGCGTCCACTGGCGTAGAAATACCGTTATCCATGACGTTAACGCGCGTGATGGTGCCTACCTCTTCCGTACCAGTGGACTGTGGGAAGTGGTAAACGCTGACGATCACCTGTTTACCCGCTTCCAGCCACTTCACCCACTGGTAGAAAGAAACATCTTGCAAAACTTCATTGGCCAGCAGTGGAATGCGATAAAAAGCCGTGTCCGGGATAACTTCGGTACCGTCGCCGGCGTTCATGAAATCCGGCAGCTGGCCATAGTTAATCGTGACATTTCCAAGCAGTGTTTTAGACATGGTGATTAATCCTCAAAAATAACGTTCAGGGTGTTTTCCAGAATGACGGGCACGAGCGTGCGAGCGCTGCGGCCGTCGGTGAGCTCGAGGCCCACTGTCACTTCGGTGTATGCTTTAACGACGCGGCCGCCGTTGTCCATTTCCCAGACTGCGTTTACCTGCACCGCAATCAGAATGTCCTCTGTCACGTTATCCACCTTGCCGAAAGCTGCACGGCTGTAGCGGATAGCATCTTTTACCGGGTACAGCAGTGGCAGCTGGTGGGCCGCAATCTCTACCTTTTTGATTGAGCTAACGCCGGCAATCGTCTGGCTTTGCACGTCGACGCGCAGCGAGCCGGTTAAAACAGGTTGCATAGTGCTGGATTCTCTGAGAAGTGGGCACACGATCGGCGCCGTACTGCCAGGCTCACGGATAACGTAGTGAACCGGGCGCGGCCACTCATCAATGAGCGGGGGATAAGAAAACTCGTCTGGCTGGTGGTTTTTGGTGGTCATGGTTTTACTTTCTCCTTAATCCAGATGGATATTAAATTCTGAGCCCTCCAGCGCCCTGAGGAGACGCTGGCGATATTTCTCTTCCTCCGGGTTGGTCGCGGGTGGAATGCGCAGAGGCAGGGCGTTTACGCGGCCTATTTCAGCCTCCTGAAAGTTAATAAGGTCCACCAGCTCCGTTACCAGCACAGGCGATAGCGCTGCGTAAAACTCTGCATCGTGAAGCGCTTGCTGGCAGGATTCGGGGCCCTGGTTCGCTTTGACGGTCAGCAGTGGAAGGATCCCCCACTCACTATGGACTGTAACAACCTGCGAGCCGTCGACGCTGCCGCGTGGGTTAAACTGGCGTGCGCCCTGCGTGGCAAACATGGCCAGACGTTTAAGGCGCTCCAGCTGGTGGTGTCTGTCAGTCATTGCTTTCTGGCTCCTCTTTCGCTTCCTCCCACGCCTTTTTAATCAGACAGCGCTGGTGCAGGGCATTAAACACAACGCGCATACTGGTGCCCTCCACAAGCGTTAACTGGCTTCCCAGCTTTAAGTTACCCACCAGGTTGGTTTCCATATCCCGGCCGATAAAGTCCATCACGGCCTCTATCTCCAGGATTAGCTCTTCTGTATAGGTCTCCACTTCTGCCACCAGCTGGCGCTGCTCGTCGGTGGCCACCTCATTCAAAAGGCGTGACAGGGCGTGCTGGTTGGCAGATTTACGCATGGCTAACAGGCGTTTGATATTGGTAAACATAGGCGATCCTCTTGTGTGTGTTTTGTTTCAGACTTCCCAGAATTTCCCGCATCCCAGACAACGAGCCTGGCCGTCGTCACAGTCCATATTGACGTGGGCACACTGCTGCGGCTCGTTGAGTGCGGCCAGCGCAAACTCTTGCCGGCATAAATCCCAAATGCCCTGGGCGTCAAATCCCCCGTCGCACATTTCGCTCATGGCATCCAGCACATGCGGCGGGATAGTCACCGGCGCGGTAGCTTTCAGCGCGGTCAGGGCGATTTCCATCACGCGCTTATTCATTTCAGCTTCAGAGCGCATATCAGGCAGAACGCGCTCCGGATGTATGCGGCCATACCAGGCGGTGACGTGCGCGATAATCTGTTCGTGGGTGAATGTTGACATTAACTATCTTCTCTTTGTGTTGATTGATTTGGGGTACTGAATGGGATCCCCTGCGCAATACAGACCTCGATACATTCGGCAAGATATTCATCTTCCCACCAGCTCACAGTGGACGGGAAAACCATCTTTTTGCTCTGAGCTTCCACCAGCTGTAATTCCAGCTGCCGCAGACGTTCACACAGGCCCAGAATCATGTACGGGTTAGCGGCCGCAACAAACTCGGCATCGTTAAGCGGCATATGAACGCCGGCCCAGGTGCGCGCCGGAAACGTGGCCACAACTGAATTAAAGCCGTCGTCTGACGTAAAGCCCACACGTGGCGGGTTCTCTGTGCGGCCGTTGCGGGTAAGCAATTGCCAGCTGCTGGTGGCGTTTCTGGCCAGCGCCACCAGCTCCAGAATTTCCTCTGGTGTTGGCACGTGTGCAGCGAATTTTTGCGTTAAGTCGGTCATGGTGGTTTCTCCGGCAGTTAGTCTTTGCTGGTGGTGCCACGGCGCGGATCGTGCTTTGCGTAAAACGCCGGGTCATACGGCAGTGCGCCGCCGGTGGCCGCGTGGATACGCGCTGCGCGCGCCTCTGGTACCACGTCACCCCAGCTGTAAATGGACGGCGTAGAAACGCCAGCGACTTTGGCCAGCTCCGCTTTTGAGCCTTTGAAATATTTCAGGGCATCGGCTTTTAACATGTTTCCTCCTGGTGGATTAAGTAAGCCTAAAAAAAAGGGTTGCGTGTGATTAGGCTTTCCTAATATATTAGCCAAACCTAATCACAAAGGGAAACAAAAAATGAACAAATCTGGCAAAGCTGAAATTATGCGTAATCGGGTGACGGGTGCTGTGTGGGCTGTGAGCTATAACTATTCGCTGCAAACGTACAGCCACCAGCCATTAGGGGCGTTAGCTGCAATCAGGGAGGTTGTTGAACTGCCGGAAGTGATGGACAAACTGGAGCCGGCGGGAACCGGATGGAGTGTGGCGGGGCTGCATCATCGCCAGAATCTCACAGCCCCGCGCACAGGTGCTACCTCTTAAGTAAAACCACGGCCAGGACAAACCACCTTAAACCTGGCCGCCGGCTAAAAATACGCGCCAAAAAAAATAAAGTAAATAAAAAGGGCCTTTCGGCCCTTTTTTATTTCTGTCGTTTATATCCCTTTCTCGCGTTCCAGCTCCTCAATTCGTCCCTGCAAACGCGCGTTTTGATTACGCAATAGCGCAAACTGGTGCACATACTTATCGATTACCAAATCAAAAAAGTGTTTCGCAGCGTCGTCAGCTTTTCCCTCAAAGGTCGCCGTACCATCTGGACGGAAATATAAACGGCTATCCCCAAAATTAAACGAGGTGACAGGTACCACATGCCCTACCTCAAGCCCAACCCCTTCCAGTACATTGCTCGTTTTTTCACTCATGATGTTTTTCCTTTTTGATACCAGTTTAATAGCCGGGAAAAAGAGTCTACACGCATCCAGAAAGGGCGCACGTAAGGAATTTCCCGGCGTGAGTCGCGGTGAAGTTTGCGCGCCTGTACGTTCGGGACAAAGTGGCGCCACTGCATTGCCTCTTCCAGTGGCACGCCGGCAGCGGCCGCCATTTTCTCCATAGTGCCGTAATAGGCGAGGGCGTCAGCAGTCAGCATTTCGGCGCCCTCTTTGCTGCACGGCCGCGTGCGACTTCCAGCCAGGCCGGTACCGTTGTGGCCGTCGGGTTCTTTAGGGCGCCCAGCTGAGCGCGCACCAGACCGGAAAACAGGTGTTCGATGGTCAGGCGCATTGCATCAGGGTTAACGCCACCAGCATCAAACATGCTGGCCATTTTTGAGCCATAAAGGTTGGCCTGGCGTACAGCTGCCGGGTGAGAAGGGCGAGAAACATCCAGCAGATCGTGAAGCTCTTTACCCAGGCGTGTGCGCTTAATCAGTAATTTGATTAAGGCGTTGTCGGTCTGTTCCATTTCTTGCTCAATTTCGTTTAGACGATTCATTATTTTTATTCCTGGCGAGGGATTTCGTTTTTTGGTCTCAAAGGTGCAGTTACAGAAGGATCCACCCCTGACTGCTCCATATAGTCCAGCATTAGGTGGGTAACAAAATCTGTGACGTTCACGCGGTGCTGGTGGGCTAAATCGCGGTACCACTCAAACATTTCCGCAGGAATAACCACATTCAGGCGATCTCGTTTAATTTTGGTGCCGGCAGCTGGTGAGGGCGAGCTCACCGGCGCGGCCGTTTCGATATCGGATTCGTTAACACGCTGACGTACTTTTTCAGTATTCAGGTTTTTACCCAGGGGGAACGCCGTTAATTTTCTACTCACTTGCCAAAATCTCCATAATCTCTTTTGTGATTATTTCAATTTCCCCTTGTGCCTGGCGTGCGGCCGGCGAATTTTCATCAAAGACAGTCCGACCGCTATACATAGCACGTGGAAAAATTTGTCTGTTTCTCAGAGAGGTTTTAAGGCGCGGGAATCCGCTGTTATCAATCGACGCGGCCAGCACGTCGTTTAAGGCCGCACGCTGTTGAATCATCGTCATGATGAAGTGCGCCGGCAGTTTGCGTTTTTTGCGGCGAGTTTTTACCAGCTCCATAACGGCGCTGGTGGCTGCATAGGAAAGCGGCGAGGCTTTGACAGGGATTATCACTAAATCGGCAGTGGCCACGGCTGCTGCCGTCGTGTAAGCAACGGTAGCGGCGCCGTCCACCAGGATAAAGTCATAATCGCCACGCATTGTGTGTAGTTGTCTGATCTCCTTTTCGTTCACAGTGGCCATAACGTTAAACGCCGGCTCACCATCACCCTGCATAAACCACGTTACCAGGCTCTGCTGGGGGTCAGTATCGACCACCAGCACGCGATAACCCATTAATGCCAGGCAGTTTGCGATATTAATTACCAGCGTGGTTTTACCCTCGCCGCCCTTTGTCGTGAGTACAGCAACAATCTTATTTTTCGCGAAATCCGGTACCAACATTACAGCCCCCATTGAGTGTATAGAAAAGTGCTACGCTTTGTATTTTATGCGCATATACACATATGTGTAAATGTGCAAATGTGCATATGTGTAAATGTTGATATGCGCATATACACATATGCGCATATACGCCACTTCTTTTTTGTAAAAAGCCGATGAAAGCGCGGTAATGTTGCCGCATTAGTTGTGCCAGGTCACGCCTGTTACAGGTAACACTGGATTAAAAGCCGTACAAAAGTGGTAGGATGGTGAGGCAAGGAAATTAGGTTTTGCTGTGTGTAGGACTTTGGGGCCGCTCACTGGCCCCGTTTTTTCACTCCCCGCGCTCCCGCTGACACTGATACGTACTCTCTACCTGTATGGCGCAAAGCGTCAGGGCCTTTTCCAGTAACGCGATACTTCTTTCCATCTGGCCATTATTGGCCATTCTGATCGCCGGCTTCTGGCACAGCTCCACCGGTGGGCACACGTTTATAACAATCGGCTGCGGCGGCGTTGGTACAGGCCGGAGATTCGTACAGCCGGCGGATATCATCAGGCACAGCAACAGCGCGCCACTGAGTAACGGCCGCGCCGTTTTTGCTGGTGGCCAGCTCGCCGGCGTCCGTGTCCCGATCGTCAAAGTATTCATGCGCATCCTGTTTTTTCTCCTGTAGTGATTCAATCTGTGCCGTAAGGCTCTTATTCAGCGCGTTCAGCGTATCCACCTGTAACTGCCACGCCTTAATCGTGTTTTCCTGCTGTCTTATCTCCTGCTTCTGCTGTCCCGCTCGCTCATGCGTGTTAAAGCTGTCATAAAGCACAAACGCCACCAGCCCAAAAACTCCCGCCACGGCCGTAAAAACTAACCCCTTCCCCATTGCTTACCCCATAAAAAAAGCCGGCGTTCGCCGGCTGTGTTTGTCGTCGTTAAAAACTGCTTAAAGCGTGATGATGTGCGCTGGACAGCTGCAATGTGCCGCCCATGGAATACAGATAAATCCTGCGGTCGCTGATACCTGGCATGATGCGAGCCGTCAGCGGCATGGCCAGACCATCAATAAACAGCTCCACCAGCGAGCGGTCAAACACGCCGTAGATTTTGAGCTGGCTCCCGCGGGTGATCGTTAAGGCGCGCGTATCGTCCAGCCCTTCCTGGTAATAATTGCGCTGGCTAAATACTGTCAGCTCCAGCTCGTTGTTTTCGGAAACTTCAAACTCCAGTTTGTAGCCGGCGCCGATACTAAACCCGAACGTTTCCGCGCTGGTGGCATCGAGGTCAAACACCAGCTCAAAGTCAAAGCTGGGGTTGTCGTCAGTGAGCGCCGTATGGCTGTCGGTTAACGTCAATGCGTCGTACATGGTGCCGGTAACGCGGTACTGCTCCAGCTCGACAATAGGTTTCTGGTGCAGCTGGCCATTAACGAGCTCTACCTCACGCGGCAGGGTCCAGCTTCCGGCGAAACCAAAGAACATAGTGGGCTGAGCATCGCCCCACATGTTGGCCCACCCCAGCAGGATTTTGCGGCCGTCAGGCGCGTCAAAGATGCGCGGTAACAGCATGTCGCTGCCGATATCCAGTTTCACCGCGTCGCCGGTGCGCTTGAATCCGTCAGTAAGGGAGATTTCGCCGGCAAACGTCACAGTCCGGTGCAGGTTTTCGTACGGCGGGAGCGCCGTTACAGTGTCACCCGGAATGACACTTTCCTGGCCGTCCGGCGTGATGTGCTTCGTATCCGGGTAAACAGTGGTCTCAAGCGGCGTGAGCTGCGTTAAAGCCATAAAGGTGGCATCGCCTACGCTGAAAATCTGCGGGGCCGTCCACTGTTCAGCGTCTGCTTTTTTCTCCGTTAACAGGGTGGTCATGTAATCCCACTCGTACAGCGTATAAGAGCGATAGAGCGCCACACTTGACCGTACATGATCGCCCACCTGGTCCTGACGCTGGATAGCAAGCGTCATATACCAGAAACCCCCCTCTTTCCAGACAATCGGATCCCCGATGTAGGTCGTGCCGCCAAAGGGAGAAATTACCGCGCCCAGCTTCTGGAACGTATCACCATCGCCAGACGACGCCAGACACACATTTTCCATATAGTGCGTCTCGCCCTTGTGCTCCAGCTCAATCATGCCGGTGTAATACAGGAAAACCATATTGTTAAAGACAACGGCGAAAGGACCACGGCAACCGTGATTATCATATTTGGCTTCTGGCGCCAGAATGGGGTCCTTGTGCTCCCAGCGTAAAAGGTCGTTACTGACTGAATGGCCGATATACAGATCGCCGGCAGTAAGGGCAAACGGTGAGAAAGAGTAATAAGCGTGATACTGGCCGTTAAACCAGACTACAGAGGGCGCGCTCCCCATCCAGCCACAAGGGGCCACCAGGTGATAACGTGGGCACATGCTGGTGGAGTTGGGCTTCTGCAAGCGGTTTACCTCCGCGATTTCGGCAATAGCCTCACTGAGTACGGCGATATGCGCTTTTTCTTCGGGGGTTAACAACGTTTCATCTGTCATTTTGGGGTCCTTTTTATGCATTAGTTGAGGGAGAAATTTCTAACGTACGCTCGCCGCGCGTCAGGTCGTATGCATGGCGAATATAACCCAGGCACGAACGGCGATCGGCTTCACAAATATCATCTGCGTCACCAGCGTCAATCCGGCTCTGGAAGTCCACCAGCTGCGCGTTTGTGAGCTTTTCAAACAGCACATAAACATAACCGGCGTCGCTTATCACTACATGGTGCGGGGTGAATGAGGGCGGGATTTCGACAAACAGCGGTACGGTGATCGCGTTACACGTGATTTCAACCCTCTCAAACTGATCCCCGTCTGGGAAAAAGAAAGTGCAGACGGTTGGGTAAACATCCACGGTCGTAAGTCGCTCAATTTCGACACGGAAACGGGGCACGCGTACAGATTCTGTATAGCGGAAAAACGCGTTTTCGCTGGGCGTGTCCATCCCCTGCAGGATTGAGGAAACGATATTACCGTGGGCATTGATAAAAAGGCTTTGGGTGTCGCGTTGACGCGGCAGCGGGAGGCGGATTTTGTAAGTCATGGCTTTACCTTCTGTATTGAGTTTAATTCTGGCGTGCTACAGATTGTAGCAATAAACCCAAAAAAAGAGCCAGAAAAATCTGGCTCGAAATCAGCAAGGAATAGACTTACTTCATAGGACTAACTAACGAACTAGCAGGCTAATCTAAGCTGTGGCGCCCTCGCCCTCGCCGGCGAGTTTTTCAGCTATGGGGAAAAGCCAATCTAGCGCTGGTGGTTGAGGCCAGCGTATTGCATCATAATCGCTCTGGTCCGATATGTCGCGTGTTTCCAAAGCTTTTAACTGTGAAATATATCGCATAGTTAGCTTTAATTTTTCTTTGTCCTCGTCCGAAAGAATTTCGATCTCCAGTTCTGTGCGCCAGTCTGCTGCGGCCGCGTACGCTTCTTTAAGCAGCTCATCACGCAAATCTGCCGCTTTATCTGGCCAGTTGACCACCAGCGGCGCCAGCACCGGCATACCATACTCATCAGGGACGATTGTACGGCCCTCTGACTGCCTCAGGAGCAAATAGTTATACCAGCGCTCAGAAATCTCCTTTGCGTCGTCTGGCCACCCTTCTGCGCTCGCCTCGTAGCGGTCTCGCAGTGATTCACACACAAAGCAATTCAGCTTAGCGCTGTAGTAAAAAATTTCCGTTACCATCCTTTTGCCTCCCAGTAAGAACTACCCTCGCCCGAACCAGCGTTATAAACAAAGCTACTGGTCGTTACCCCCGAAACATAAACGTTCTGATCGCGGAAAATGTTGCTCCCTTCGCGCAGCGTTAACTGGACGTTTACACAGGCGCTGGGGAATTTATAAGGGAAGTTAATTTGTGTCTGATTGCCGCCGCCACGGGTTGCAATGCCCCACTGCGTGATAAGCCCCGTTGATTGGTCGATGTGATAGCCGGTGGCACTTTTTGAAATAGTGCTTTTCAGCGCAAAGCGGGCATCAAAGTTGGTGTAGTTTCTTGGTATCACCTGCTGGCCGGTAACATTACCTGTCGCGTTAATTGCGCCTGAGGCGTTCAGATTAACGGCTGTGGTAGTCCCTTTAACGTTAAGCGCGTTATTCATGGTTACGCCCTGCCCAAAGACAGACGTATTCCGCACGTTCAAATACTGCGTATCGACGGAGTTATTTACGTAAATCTGGCCTGAAGTCAACCGGGCGCCTACGGTCGCGTTTCCGGTGTTATTCAGTGACGATGAAGTGAGTGCCGCCACTGTGGTGGAACCCGAAACTTTAAGATCGCGTTTTAATGCCGTGTTGCCGGTTACAGTTGCCGCACCCCCTACGGACATATTTCCGTTACAGGTAAGTGATGCGGCCGTAACTGCGGCGAGTGTGGCAGCGCCTTTCACCACCAATGTGCCGTTAATAGTGACGCTTTGTAGCGTAGCAGTGCCGCCCACGTAGAAATTAGCGCCCACGCTGAGATTATGGCCGGCTATCACCTCACCGGTTGACAGGCTGAAACGCAACGGCCGTAAGGTATTGTAAGAACCATACGGATCGTTAGCGTTCGTCACCATCATGTACCAGTTCTGGCCATCGTTGCGCTGGAACGTGCCCCGGCCACCGTACGCAATGCGGAAGCTGTTTGCGCTGGTGGATTGATACTCACTGTTAGCGCGCATGGTACCGCCGATATTCAGGCTACCCGCCAGCGGAATAGCGCCAATATCGCCTGGTGTTGGTTTGTTGTAATTGGTGTAAGACCTGATCCAGGCGCTCCATGATCCGTCATAAAATGTGCGTTTATAAGTTCCATCGCCCAAATATGTGTCATAGAGCTGCACAACGCCGGCGGCCTGGTACACCCGCAAAGCGCCAGCCACGTTTACCGGGTAATTTCGGGCAGCTGAGGTGTTTGCGTTCGCTGGCTGGTAATAGAGACCAGGGGAGCGAATCGCGTTCAGGTCTTGCGTGCCTAAATGCGTGGCCGTTTTAAAAATATCCAGGGAGTTGATATTGAAATCGGCATTCAATGCATAGCCGTTAACCCGACGTGTTACCGGTACCGCGCCAATATCTGCCGGTGTTGGTTTATATCCGGTGTCGTAATAGCGCACCCATCCGCCCCAGCTTGTGCCATTATAATGACGCGTGTAGCTGGCATGACCGTTATACGGATAGTAAAACTGTCGCACTGAGCTGCGCGTTACGCCATTGGACGTGCTCGTTACACCTGAGAAAATGACCACCAGCGCCCCGGCATTCTGCTGCGGGTAGTTGCGTGCGCTGGTGGCGTTTGCGTCGTAGTTCTGCGAGTAAAGGCCAGGCGTGACGATACTGTTTAAATCAGCTGTTCCCAGGCTCGCACGCGTCTGCGCGCCGTTAAAGATGTCCTGCGAGTTAAGAACAACATCGTTATTCAGCGCATAGCCGTTTACGCGGCGCGTGACCGGTACCGCGCCAATGTCTGCCGGCGACGGTTTGTTATTCGGGCTGTATAAGCGAATCCATGCGCTCCACGATTTTGCAGAATCGTTGTTAAAGCAGCGGAAAGAGAGCTGAGGCACGCCGGCATAGTTCGCGGCGATCTGCACGCGGTACCCGCCATTTTGCAGCCCGCCGAAATCCATGAGGCTGCCGGTAAAGCCTGGTCCGTTCAGCGCATCAGTGTAGACGAAAGAGACTGAGTTAACAGGCAGCGCGTTGCAGTCCGTCACGGTGCCGCCGGTGGCTTTGGCCACACCGCCATTAACGCCTACCACGTTGCCCACCAGCGGAATGCGTGAAGGGGTCATGTCGCGCTGGCTGGTCTGCACATCCTTAAACGCCGCGGTACCCAAAGCGCTGTAAATCGCGGAGGGGTTGACCACCGTAATGTAACCCTCGGATTTATTCAGCAGACACAGCAGCGGCACGCCCGGCAGGATATCACCCGGCGACAGCTGGGACTGATTGCCCTTATACAGCGGAAACGTGCCCACAGTGGTGCTTCCCAGCGTTATCTGGAGCGTTGCGGCCGCCGTATTGCGTAATGTCGGAATAACCACCAGCGGGGCATTGAGCTCCCATTCTGTGGCGTCGTTTTCAAAGAAATCCGTAGGCAGTTGCAGGGTAAGGCCGTTCGCGGTACCGGCAGCTTTACCGCAGTTATAAAACGCCGCTTGCAGCTGGCCAATCTGCACAAAGGTGTTTTCGGCGCCACGGGTGGACATATTCCCCACAAAGTCGCCTAACTTCCAGCCTTGCGCCTTTGTTCCCTCACGGCCGCGCACAACCGTTAAAGTGTCATTACTAACGCCAGTTAGGTGCACGATCTCATGGACGCTTTGAGAGCTGTTCGTTAGCGTCAGCTTTGCAAAATAAGTCAGTGGTACCGTGGGGTTTTCGTAGTCAGTCGAAAGCATGTCACGGAATTTATCGCCTTGCCCCTGCAACAATTGCAGGGTTGTTTGCTGCGCTGTCACATCTTCGGAAAGCGCACCAGTAATATTGTTGCCAAACGTCAAAATTTGCATGTTACTGCCCCGTATTAGTGACGGTTATCTGATAGGTGTACTGGAATGGAAGGTAAACGGCTCCCTGCTCCATAGCGTCTTTTAAAAATGCGCCTATTCTGTTGCCTACTTCGGGATAACTGATTGTATAAACACCGTCTTGAACCTTAACCGATACAGTAAAGGTATTGTCCAGACGCGGATCCTTTCCTGACGCCCCATAAAGAAAGCGCGCTATGCGCCGCTTCAGCCAGGTGATCGTAAACTGCTGGCCATCGGCTTTGTAAAAATTCCACGTCAGTATGCGTTTAAAGAAATCGTCCGGGACGTATTCAGATACACCCGGCGTGTACGGCCGCAGGGTGTTATAGGGGAGATCGTTATATGGCACAGTGTCATAAACGCCCTGGCTGTACGTTTCCTTGCTGATTTGCTGCTCTGGCCGCTGCTGGCCATAAAGCCCCATGACAATAAAATCCAGCAGATCGCCGGTAACGCCTGAGGCTGGCCAGTAAGGGAGTTTCAGGTCGTTAACCGCGTCCAGATACTGCTGCGCAAGGTCGTTATAGGCCGTAAAGAACGCAACAACGTTGGGGTCGTCTGCGTACTGCACAAAGGGGTACGCGGGTATAATTTCTTTAAGAATCCTGGACACGTGTTATTACCACCTTTTCGGCCGTCGTCGTGAAATAAGCGTAAGTCTGGCCATATACCAGCTGGGTGTTTTGCGCTGGTGGCTGAGTCTTGCCGTTTATGGAAACGGTGATATTCACTGACGAAATAAACTGGCGCTCCACCAGCTTGATAATGGCGTTGATAAAGATTTCCTGTAGCTGGAAAAGGTTTATTGGATCGCCGGTGGTGATGGTGTTGATGTAGCTGGCAATCTGGCCGCGCGCTGTTACCTCCACGGCGCTGCTGTCGATAAAACTGCGTTGAGTTGATGACCACTGTAGCGTAATCCCCACGGTCTGCGAGCTGGGAACCACAAAGGGCACTGTATATTCATCAGGGTAATCGTAAATCTTTATCGATGCCTGGTCTGGCGTGGTGCCGTCCTCGTTTTTTACATCGTTGGTCAGGACGCTGATATCCGGCACGCTGCTAAAAATGGCATAGCCGATATCGTTACGATCGGATGCGCTGGCGCCACAGACCACAACCCACTTACCCGCTGAGGGCTGGCGAAATGCAATCAGGTTCTCACTGACGCCCGTAACACGCCTGAGGGCGGCTTTTAACGCTGGTGGTGTGCCCTGAACGGCAAACATCCCCTCGCGCATCATACGCACGCGGAAAGCGGCGAGACTTTCGGCTTGCGTCGGTGGGCTACCTGCCACCTGGTTATTACAGCTGAGGGTGTACTGGGATGGAACGCTACTCACCAGCTGGGTGACGGTACCGGCCGGGACCGCCCAGGTTCCTGTTTCCTGTGAAATGCACAGCTGTGGCTCAGTCTGGCCAGTGCTCGGAATGATGAATGACGTTACCACCATGTAGGTGTGGTTCCCGTCGCCCACCAGAAAACCACGCGACACCGGGAGCCCAGGCGTACCTTTAAACACCACAGGGACGCTGACGTTAGTTTCTTCCCCCTTAACGGTGCCGTAAATGTAACTGAGCTCCTCCAGCAGCGGCTCATTCACGCCGTAAGGGCTGACGCTGTTAATAATATCCACGCGCGCCTGGTCAAGCACGGAAAGCGCGCCGGTCGCTGTGCTGGCTAAATCCGTCACCAGCGCCGCCGGCAGCGTCACGGTGTAGCCGGGCACAATGTTGGCCACCTTCTGTGTAAAGGTGTCGTAAATGACGGTCGGATCCGTTGTCTGCGGTCCCGCCTCGCCTATGATTATGGGTAAGTCACTCACTGGTTAACCTCACACTGGAATAGTTTTATAAACGCGCTGGCCATTGTTAAACACCACATCAATAACGTAAGTCGGGTTGGTCTGGCTGGTGTCTTTGGTGATGGTCAGCGAGGAAAAATATTTGGAAAACTGCTGCTGAACCATGTTGACGTAATAATCAGGATGGACCTGAGTAACAATGCTTTGCTGTGCCGGTATGCCGTAGCCGGGATAAAACGGCGATTCGCCCATGTTCAGTTTCAGGGTCTGGATCAAAGTCGTCAGCCAGCCATAGGAAAAGTCCCCATCGTCCTGCTGTTCGACTGAAACCCACTCTCCGTTTACCCGTCCCCAGGTTCGCATAATCCCCCCTGTTAGCCGTTCGGCTTGGTTGATGTTCTGGTAGTGCTGCCACTTTGCACGTTTTTAACATCGTGCTCATGCGCGTTAACGCTCTTAACAGAGCCTGTGGAAAAGTCTTTTGCAGTCGTTTCGTTGTCGACTTTTAACGGGCCAATAAGTTTGGCCGTTGTCGCCCCGCCACCAGCCAGCTGCTGGATTGGCCCCTCCAGCCAGATATTACCTTTCAGGTAAATGTCCGGGGCCTGTAGCGTGATGGTGTTCGCGGCTTTCTCTGTGATACTGGTTGTATCTACAGTGATACTACTTTCAAAGCCCTCTGTGCGTAAAATCGCGCCGTCCGGCCCGTACAGGGTGATTTTGTTGGGGTCGACTTCTGAGTAGTTGACGTGCGCCAGCGGGATAAAGAATAGCGCGGCCATAGACGGCGGCGCCGCACGCGAGGGTAAACCTTTCCCCAGGCCGCACTGGTTTGCGAGCGATACCTCTGCGCACAGGGTCATGCCCTTATCGCCCACCTGAATGGGATAGCGGATATAGGGGAATGTGGCCACCGGTACCGTGACAGACGGGTAAACCACGCCCTGTTCTGGCAGCACGTCAAATTTAATCGTGACGATCTGCCCTGATACGGCAACCACGTGCGCCGGCAGCAGACGGCCACCGATAGCGTTATTATCGGCCGTTTTCCGGCCCATCATTTCAGAGAGGGCGACGTTAAAGGGATATTTCTGGCCTGAGCTCATTTCTCACCTTACACATATACACATATACACATATACACATATACACATATGCGCATTTACACATATGCACATATGTGCATCAGTTGGTTTCGTCGGTTTTCCGGGAGGCAAGCGGCGCTATTACGGTGTAAATCGTTGACCATGAATCTGTGCCGTTTGCATCGAGAAAACGCCCTACATGGCGGATACCAATCACAATAAACTCGCCGCTAAAACTGCTGGTGGTCCGGGGCGGGTAAGTAAAGGCGGTGCTACGCATCAGAATGCCGCCGACGCCGCTGGTTATCTGCTCCGGCAATGAGACCAGATCGCCGCACTGAATATCGGCCCGTAACGGGCATTTAAAGGCGATTTTGTTAAAGCCTATCCATGACGGTTGGCCCAGCAGCTCGTAAGGCTGTATGGCTTTCGCTGCGCCGGCTACGGTGGTGGCCACGTCGCTATTATCGAACACCAGGATGCGCTCACCCTGCACGACTACGGAAATGCCAGCGTAATTTACGTTGATGCCCAGCATATTCACTGACTGCGAGCGAATCATGGCTGCAAACTGGCTCACCCGCCAGTACACCCCTTTCCACGCCTCGGACAAAATGAGATCGTCCGAAATGCTCACCTGAGTCTGCTTTTCCGGGAACGCATCCACCAGCGTGCGCCTGATAACGTCTGAGAGCTTTTCCCCTGCTTCTGCGTCAACGGTAATGGAAAACACTTCGGACTCAGTAGCGGGGCGCACGTTTGGATTTATCGCTACGTTAAGACACTGGTTAGCGCCTACCCAATCAGACCAGGCGTTTACTATGCGGCCGTTGAGTATCTCGCCCTGCTGCATCGGGTTGGCCAGCGGTAGCCCCGCCTCAAAACCGGCAAATATTTGCACGCTGCCGCCCACCAGCTGCACCGCCTGGCGCAGAATAGAAATCGGTACGCCGTACATTTTTACGATGGTGGCCGGGTCAATGAGGTCTGACGCGGTGTAGTTCACGTCAAATTCCAGCTGGAGACCAATGCCGGCGCGGGTGGTATACGGCCCAAAACGGTTGCCTGAGGCGTCAACCTGTAGCGCCTGGTTAATGTCCCGGAAAATAACTTCGTAATATCTCACCCTGTCACCTCAAACTGTCGTAGCGTTTCCCGGTAAACGATTTTCCCCGGCCGCAGCGCCAGCACCAGGTTGATATCTTCCCCCACCGGCGAGCTGATAACCGGCCGAAATTGCCGCGTACGGCCGCTGGCATCGTCCACTTTGAGATAAAGGCGCTGGGAGTAGAAATTCCATAGCACCGTACAGAAGTAATCTACGCCGCTGAGACGGGCGCGAAACTTAAATGGCTGTTGGCTGGTGGGCTGATAGGGTATGTACGTAGTAGCCATTTCTTACCTCAAAAAAAAGGGGCCGTAGCCCCAGGTTAAATCTTTGGTATTTGCGGTACCAGATCACCGTTAAAGCTCCACCCGTCAGGCACAAAGGGCACACCCTTTTGAATCTTGCCGAAAAGCCCGTTAAGCGCGTCGGTAACATCCGACTGAGTAAGCGCCGGCTGGGTAAACTCAAACTGCCACTGGTACTGGACCTGTTTATTTTCCTCTGAGAACGGCGAAACATCGATAACGCGTTCCAGCAAACAGCCAGTGTACAGACACGCCGGCGTTAACACGTTATACCACCCACCAGACTGATTATGGCGTTCCAGCGCTGCCTTTAAGGTCATAAACGATAGCCCCTTTGTGGAGTAGCCGCCGTCTGTGGTACTCACTGGCCGTAACATCTGCATGGTGATCGTCTTATTACGGGTGATCGTGGAGTTGGCCGCCGTCACCTGGTCGTAAAAGTTGATGTCGGCAATTTCCTGGTTAACCAGCGTTGTGCCCGGCGCCGGCATAAAGTGCGCGGCGTTCGGCTCGTTTACGCTGCCTTTGAGGATCCCGTTAACGAACGACAACCCCTCTGTAATGGCCACAATGGGGAGCGTGCTGCCGGGAATGTTTTCGGCTATCCCGTTAACCAGAAAGATAGGCGATAGCTCATAAGCAAGCTTAAAGGCGTTTGCGGCCGTGTTGTTAATCACTAATTACCCCCCGTTTGAGACTGTACCTGGGCGCGGTAGTCTGCGCCTGGCGTCTGGACCACTTTGATATCGGTCTGAGAGCGTACCGGTACCAGCGGAATATTGCGGCGCTGCGCGATCGCCGTATTGATTTCGCGCGTAGAAACTTCTTTCGCATCCTTCCCGATCTCCATGTCGATAATCGCGCGAATTATCCGCGACTGGCTCACCACGTCGTTACGCTCAATCACCTGGTTCTGGTCAATACCGGTCTGCTTTGAAACAAACGCTTTGTAGTTGTCGGTTTGGTTTTCATTGCGCGGCGCATACTTCTCCACGATTGACGAAATGGTGTTGGTACCGCGTTGCAGGTAAAGGTCCAGCTGGCGGTCAAGCGCACTAATCCCGGCCGCACGGTCGCTAAATACCGCGTAGCCGTCAGCGTCACGGGTTGCACCGCGCTGGCCAGCATAACGGAGGTTGCCAGGGTTGTTGTTGCGATAGCCACGGGTATGGGATGTGTTTGCCGGTACATCAGGACGATCGCCGGCGGTGGACGTGGCCGTTTCCCCACCAGCTGTATATCCATCCAGTTGCAGGGTTTCAAGGTATCCGGCCGCCCCGTTTTGCTCACGAGCCTGGCGCCGGCGTTCACGTCGGGCCTGTCGCTCCTGCCGGCGCCGATCGCGTTCGCTGGTGGCCATTGGCACGTAACTGGCATCGTTAGGCGCAAAATTGCGGTTCTGTGGCGCGTTTTGGCCATTTTGATGCGCGTTTTGGCCGTATTGATTCACATACTGGCCCGGTTCATTCAGATTCTGGCCATACTCAAATCGGTGTTCGCCGTCGATTTCTGAGGCTTCGCCGCCCAGCAGCGGAACAAAATCACTCTCCACGCGCTGCGCCGGCGCTTCGTACTCCGGTCGCTGCCCTGTCGCGTTTATACCGTCATGGTACGCTGGTGGGTTGGTAGGTAAAGCTGGCGAGACGATCGCGCCGTCTGCATCGAATTGTGGCGGGTTAACTTCCCACCACGGCCGCACGCCGGCGTTTTTAAACTCCTCCTCCGTCGTCGGGGTGTCGTTTGTCGGAATAACGGCGCCGGCTGCGGCCGTCCATGGATTAAAGCGCACCACAGCGCCGGCAGCGCCCACGGTCGACGTGGCCAGGCGTCCACCAGCTTTTACGGCGCCAGCGGTCGCACCGGCGCCCAGGAGCCCCACAGCAGCAGCGCCACCAGCACCCCATGCCGCCAGCTCGGTGCCGTCCTGTCCAAACAGTCCCGCCAGCCACTGAACAAATTCACGTAAAGCTTTAGCGGCCGCGCTCACGTCCTGCCCAAACTCCCGCATGTCGTCGCGAAATTCATCACTCCCCAGCCACGTGGCCAGCTGCTCAAGCCCTTCCGCTATAGAGTCAAACACCGCTTCGCCGTTCGGACCGTCGATAAAGCTCGTCACCAGGTCGGTGAGCTCGTCTGACAGGTCCACAATCGGGCCCTGTAGACGCGATAACGCGCGTAGAAAACTATTGCTCACCTCGTCGGCGTTACGGGAAAGCGAGCTGCTCACGGCCTGATAGCCGCCGTAAACGTCAGCAGTGAGCGATTGATTGTTTACGCTGGTGGCATCCCTGTAGCGCTGCTCAAGCGCTGGTAAATTGTCCCGGTTCGCACGTACCTGGTTTACCACCTCCGGCGTTACGACACTGCCCAGACCCAGCGAATTCACGTACTGCATGGCAACGCCCTGGTCCTGATACTGGTCCACCAGCTGGCCCACCTTCTCCAGCAGCGCCGGGTAATTGTCGGCCGGGTTATCCTGTGGATTCAGGCCCAGCGCCATAAGGCCAGCGTAAAGCTCATTACTGGGGTCATACTGCGCGGCCGCCAGTGAGCTAAACGCGCCGGTTACGTTGGAAAAATACGGGCCATACGCCGCCTGTGCAGCCTGGAGTGTGCCCGGTGCAACGTTGGCCCCCTGCGCCTCGCGTACGCTGCTGGCCACACGGCTGGCAACCATCCCATAGCCCAGCGGTCCGGCGGCCGCCAGCCCTGCCAGCGCCGTACCCCACTTTATGGCCGTTGAAAACAGATCGCCCAGCGCCTCGCGCGTCACGCGCAGCTCGTTATTGATTCGCTTAAACGTGCTTACGGCTTTGCGGTTGTTGCCGGTGGTGCCGTTCAGAAACTCGCGTAGCTCCTCGGCCAGGCGATCGTTTTTTCCGTTTCCGGGTTCGTTATTTCCACCAGCGTTATCTGGCCGCGTAGCCGGCGCTGGTGGCGTCGTACCGTCTGGCCGGCTTTCTCCGTTCGGGCCCAAAAAATTAAGGTGCCGAAACTCTTCGGCCAGCTGTTGCAGCTGTGCTATCTGCTCTTCGTCAAAGTCGAGCGTCAGCACAGGCATGTTGGTGGATTCGGCCATTTACTCCCCTTTTGGTAACGTGCTCATGAGCTGCCGTAACTGTGACGGCGATTTAAGCTTCATACTGGAATATCGGAAGAGTTCAGCGAATCCGGGGCCGCTGGCGTAGTCGAGGATGTCGGCAATGATGTGCTGGCCGTCTCGCCAGAATTGGCGGCCGGCTTCAATGTCGGCAAAGAAGCGATCCACTCCGTAAGACTGTAGGATGTAATTGAGCTCCCCCAAAGACCAGCAACCGTAATCATAATGCGGCTGATCTGAGCTTTCTTGTTGATTGACGAGACGCATGTAAAAAAAACCAGCTCGTCTAACGCCTCTTCTGCGCTAACCAGCCCACGGTCAATGGCCACATCCAGGGGAACGTCCTGCCACCCCTTACCCTCTTCTGGATAAACAAAGTTGGCCAGGCGGATAATTTCGTTAATCAGGGTGTTTTGGATCCCGCCCTCGCCGTCCCATATTTTCCGCTCTTTGGCCACCAGCTCCAGCAGGTAATAAGCGGTGCGAGGACCAGCGGCAAAACTCAGGCCCTCAGAGAACAAACGCGCGTACGTCTGGCCAATAACAAGAAAGTGCTCTTTGTATACTTCGCGGCTCACAGGAGCCGCGTGAATATACCCTTTCTTGCCATTGTCGAGCTCGCACGCAATCACCAGATTTAAATTGCGGTTGATTTCGACCATAAGTTTATAAATCCCACATATCGTTATTAACGTAATAGGTCCCGGTGATGGTGATCACCACACCAGGCTGGCCACCGGCAAAGGACATATCGCCCACGTTCGTAATGGCGCAGTTTGAAAGCTCAAAGTCGCCAAACGTAGACGAATCACTAAACACTTTCAGATCGCCAATAATGCCGTTTGTCTGCCAGCGCTGTTTGTACTGCTGCCCCAGCGCCTGAGTACGGAGCAGATAGATGCGCACACCGGCCACCATGTACGGCTGCGGAGACTGCACAACGCCGGTAAGGGCCGGGATAGGCTCTACCAGGTTGCCGCTAAACGTGAGTTCAATCGCTTCACGTGCGAGGTTTTGGGCTGAAATATTCAGCTCAGGTGCATTCGTAACCTTCACGCTGCCGCGTACGCGGTTAAGGTTGCCCGGCGCTACCATAGGATTTGGCATAAATTACGCTCCCTGTGTGCTGGTGGTGGTGCCCTGAGGGTTCAGGTTCACATTGACGTTAAAGACGATTTTCAGGAATCCACGGTTTGGCGTGTACTCCGCAGACAAGCCAGCATAGCGGCCCTGTTTGTAATCGTTCGGGTTGAGCTGCACGTATGAGCGGAAAGCGATCGCGTTAACAGTCGCGGTACCGTTTACCAGCCCGTACGCCGTGCCGGTGTTAAACACGCTCTGTGCAGTCTGCTGCAACCGCTCAATGCCGTCCTGGTCGTAATACAGCGGGTTAATGGCGTTGTTTGAGCCGTTAATCACTGCATTGGCCAGCTGGAGGTGGACGTTAATCTGGATCCAGTCCACGGAATACCAGTAAGAAAAATCGTTGCCGTCTGAGCTCACACCCAGGGCAAAAATATTTCGGCTGATACCACCTTCGGCGCCGCTCTGTACGTAGTTCACATTGGCGGCCACCAGCGCAGCAGTGATTGAATTTTTATAATCCACCGGCGTGGCGCCCTGCACGTAACGGAACGCATAAGGGCCCACCTTGTTAACCGGTGAAGGATCCATGCTCACAACCTGATACATGAACGCCGCCGCCATATTGGTAGTAGGCGCGGTAATGTCCACAACGGCCACAACGCTTTTAATCCCGGTATACGGCGAGGTATAGCGGTTATTTTGCGCCTGGCCAGTGACCACAAAGAAATAAACCATCTGGTCATTTGCGGTGTAGTTTTTGGCGAGCTGTAAGAACTGGTCTACGCCGTCCCAATCGTTCGGGACCACATAGCCATACATACGGGTATCAGGGTCAGCCACATAATCAGAGAACGCGGCGATTTCTGCCGTAACGTCTGATTGTTGCCCCATGTCGAGCAGGTAACAGCCAATCGCATCACCCTGGGCAAAGAACGAATTAAGCGCGGCGTAAACATCATCTGAGCCGGCCAGCGTGATGTAACCCAGCTCAGTAGGTGAACCATCCTGTTCTACGCTTTCAACCTGCCACGTGAGCTGGTTTTCTGCGGAAACGGTAGCGGTAAACGTGCCGTTAAAGCTGGTGGGGTAACAGCCACTGACGGTGATATTTACCGTACTCCCGACAGGCTGACTAAACTGGCGATTATCGCCCACGGTAAGCAGGTAAGTTGTGTAACCTGCCGCGCGTGCCGATGCACTGGCCTGGAGTTGTGGGGCGCTTTCAGCGTCGCCAGAAAATGTTCCCGCGCCGCCGCCGTCACCGTCACCGTCGCCGTCGTCCTCGTCCTCCGTAGGCGGTGTATAGGTGCCCACGTAGGTGCTGATAGGGTTGCGCACCCAATCATTAATTTCGCTTTTGTCCACCAGCAACTGCGCTTTGCCCTGTGTGGCCATCGTTGCGCCAAACGACAGCACGGCGCCGCGCTGCTGGAGATTGTTAGGCGTAGCGCTTAACGTCTGCGATACGTTGATTTGCACAATCTGGTAAGTCATTAAATCACCTCAATATCAATAAATGCCTCGGTAATAAGGCGTTTCGCTACGTCAGTCATAGCTTGCTGGTAATAATTCACCTCAAAGACAACCACCTTTGACTGATCCAGCGCTTTTATTTCTACTTGTCGTTGTCGTCTATCCTCCACCACAGGGGTATTGCTTACGCCAAAAATCTCACCAAAGAGCGCCTCTTCTACGACGTAATCTATCCACTGCAAAGCGCGCGCGTTGTCAAACTGCTGGAGCGTGCAGCGCACGGTTTCACGTACCAGCAAATACCGCGTTCCATTCACCACCAGCGGCGCCGCTTGCAGTGGCACGGGTGCCCGGCAGTCCACAGCAATATACGGCCCTTGCAGGTTGTTAGGCGTCAAATATGCGGGGTAAACGTCCCCGTAGTCTGTCAGCGTTAACCATGCCGGCAGCGAGCTGCTAACAATCTGCCTTTCTGAAAGCTGATCGCGCGATTCAATCAGCTGCCCCATCAGTGACGGGAGTACCGCCTTGCCCCGGTAATGCCATATCCCGCTTTGCGTATAGCGTGACTCCATCCGGCTAAACGTGAATTTCTGCCCTGCGTACTCGCCCAGATAAATGGCGTTCGGATCCTGAATGTTGAAATAGTCACACTGTTCCAGCGGGGTAAAGATAATAAAATTCTCGTCGCGGCTTTCGCTTTCTTCCTGATAGCTGGCCACCTGCCGGTGCAGGCTTCCCGATATCGTTCGCGTCACCTCTGCGCCCTCCGGTAAGCTGGTGGGCTCTAACAGGTTCGCATTAACCCAGAATACAAAGCCGTCCACCGGCAGCACTTTGCGAACATACAGCGTGAAGGTGATCGCCTGTTTGCTGCTGATTGTCTCCACGGCGTTTTGTAATACGCCGGCCAGCTGCGTGCGTGTCCCTTCGGCTTTTTCGTTATCGTCCTGGTTAACTATCTGCTCAAGATTCATCGTTATCTATCCACGCCACAAAGGAGGCTTTAAGTAGCCCACCGTCAATAAACGACGGGCGCCGGGGTCCGTACATACGTTTAAGCCGGCTGTTTTTACCGTCCAGTGCTGCCTGAGTTGGCACGCCGTCAACCTCCAGCCCTGCCATTTCTTCGCGCTCCAGAAACAGGTTAAATTCCCGCATGGTGTTGGCCAGCTGCTCACCCCCCACCAGCGGAACGCCGTATTTAATCGTGTTGATGATTGACCACGCCACAGTTTCGCCCACCTCGCGCCTGATTTCTTCCTGGTGCAGATTCCAGAAATTGGTGAAAAGGCTGTATTTGGCTTCGAGAATTTCCGCTACTTCGTGGGTGGTAGCGTCTGTGTTTCCGTAGCCGTAGGGCTGGTCAATAACACCAATTTTTATTTTCACGCGGTATAGCCCCAGATTGGCCCCAGCTCCATCAGCACGGCCGCCACTTTACGGCCAAACGGATCCTGCAAAAGTTGCAGGTCTGCCAGGGAAAGCCCTTCCATCGCTTTGCTAATCTTAACCGTCCCGCTGGTCCCCTGGTCTGCTGCACTGGTGATAATTCCAGTGTGCAGCTCATTCAGCTTGTAGTGGTCGCGCAGCTTCTGGAAAAACGTCTGGCCAGGCTGGTCCTCGGCGTAGTTCAGCAGCAGCGACGTGGCCATATTGTAAAGCGTGCGGGTGTAGATGATTGGCGCCAGGTGCAAGCCCATGCCGGTTTTCAGAAACTCCCGCGCTGAGCAAAGTACGTAGGTGATCGTTTCTGAATCATCGGGCAAAGCGGAGGCGGGAACGCCGGCGTAATTGCGCAAAAACGCAATGTAGCCCTCTCTGGTGGGTTTTGGTGCTGGACAGGTCATAACATCCCCCTGGTATTCGGTTATAGCCACCAGCGTGCGCTGGTGGTCCAGAATGGAGGCTTACTTAGTTTTCTTGCCACCTTTGCCGCCCTTCACGCCTTTAGCGGAGGTGTCGACGATGATTTTTTTATCCAGCTTAGGCGCGTTATCCGCGTCTTTGTTGATAGCCTCGCCGGTGATTTTCATTTCGACATCACCCAGCGGCGTTTCACTGCCGGCTTGCGCCAGGGTGCTCTGGAGATTGTGGGTAAGCGCGGCCGCACTGTTTTCCAGAATTTGCTGCGAGCTGTTTTCTAAATCTTCCTGCTTCTGCTCGTAGGCGTCTTTAATCTGGGTGATCGTGCACGGCTTGCCCTCGCTGTAGCAGATACCGCAAAAGCCCGGTTTCACGTCTTTGATATTCGCCAGCCCGTACGGGGTGTGCTGCTCAATGATGTACTGGCATACCTCTGGCGGGTAGTCCAGTTTGATTTGCTGGCCCGGCTTAATCGTCTGGCCAAACGGCTGTAAGCGCTCCGGGATTTTGTAGTTAAACAGGTGGGTCTGGTGGGTGCAGTTAGAAATAAACAATTCCATGCGGTTTTACCTCAAAAGAAAGGGGCCGTAGCCCCTTGTTAAAACGGTGCGGTTACTGGTATTTCGCAGACAGGAGCGTAAGCCCTTCGGAACGGAAGTTCCAGCCTGGCGTGGCTCGCATGGTGTAAAGCGTGGTTAAGCCGCCATCTGGCATTGGGCTTGGCACTTCGGTAGGTGCGGCCACGTCGGTAAACTGCATGTTTACCGCCAACTGGTTAGGCGTCAGCGTCGCAAAGATGTTGGTGTTAATGCTCTGGCGCGCATCAGGGATCACGATTTCCGGGTTGGTAATCATCACCAGGTCCGAACCACCAGCACCCTTACCAATCAGCGTATCGTCAGTGCAGAAAATCACATTGTCGTTGGTCGCATCGCCGGCAATGTTCTTAATCAGCGTGCCTACCGTCGCGGTACCGCCGCCAGGACGCTGGTAGCTGGTGAGCTGAACAATGCCGGTCCATTCCAGCGCCTGAATGAAGCGCTGCGGCGCCAGCACCACAGTGGTAAGGGTCTGGCCCAGCAAGTACATGCGGGACTTCTGGGAGGAAATCAGATTCAGCAGGAAAATGGCCAGCTCGCCGTTATCCCACTGCGGGTAAGTCGTCTTACCCTGGCTATCTGCGCCCAGGTTCACGGTTTGCGCGTTCGGTGAGTTAGCCAGGCCCTCATGGTTGGCCGCGTTCACGCCGTAAAGCAGCATATTGCGCAGCTGCTGGGCATGGCCCTGACGGTTAGCCAGGCGTAACGCTTCCACCAGCGAGTAACCCCACCCGCTCGCCGCTTCGGTATCCAGATAGGAATACTGTGAACGGGTAGCAATTCGGTAAGTCATCATCTGGTCATAGCCAGGGAGGATAGACGCGCTCGGCAGCTGGCCCGGTAAGCTCTGGTCCACCAGCGCCTGGCTGGTCATGTTCAGATACTTCTGGTAAACCACCAGATCGTTGCTGCCAATTTTCTGCGCTGGCGCGCCCTGCGGCAGGGTTTCAAAAGCCCCGGTCGCCATTGAATACTGCATGGCGATATCAGGCAGCATCATGGACGGCGACAGGGTAGTAATTGCAGGTGCAAAGTTAGACATAAATTTGTTACTCCGTTAAATCATGAATACGCCGATAGGCTGATCGTGCGCCCAGCTGAGGCCGTCACCGTCTTTTACGATGGTCATGTTATTACCTTCGTCGGCAACCTGTAGCAGCTTGATATTGAGCACAACGCGGGTATCTGCGGCCGCTGGTGCAGCTTCGCCTTCTTTCTCGTCCTGAACCGCAAAGCCGCTGTCGCCGGTCGAGTTCTGCACGTCGACGTACAGATTATCGGGATCCCACACGAATACCTGATTAACAGAGTTTTTCCCGCTGGTGGCCAGGTCAAGCACGGCCGGGCTGATAGCCATAGGAATACGCGCCAGCGAGCCCATGCGGTAGTAATGGACCGTGCCACCAGCCATATACTGTGGCACGTTGCTGGCGGCCGTAATCACGCCGTGGTACGCCTGGTTAAACACGACAATGGCGTTTGCTGCTTCGGTAGCGGCCAGAATGGTAGAACCTGCCACGTTCATGCCGGTAGGCGTCAAACATTCCTGGACCGGCATACCGCCGAAAACAACGCCGTCGAAATCATTCGGCAGCCAGCCGCTGGAAAGCTGCAAACGTACGGCCGGATCTGCCTGAGCATCGCCCTGAATGTAGCCGCGTGATTCAACGTTAAACGCGCCTTTAAAATTGCCCTGCGTTTTGAAAGGCTGAAAATTGATACCAGTAGCCATTATTAAGCCCTCTGTGACAGGTTGGTGTTAATACGTTCCATGACGCGGCCCGGCTGTTTGAACGCGCTTAACCACGCATTCATATCGCCTTTAAACTCCACGATTTTACGGCCGGCCGCATCGCTGCGGGTGACGGCCACCAGCTGGCCAGGCGTGTTATGGAGCTGGTGCTCAATGCACTGGCGTGCGTCTGAGTAGATAGCATCTTCCACCATGGCCAGCGCTGCGGAGTCGCCAATTGCGCGGATATCCACGTTTTTGTGCTTCTGGGAATGCTTCTGCATAACGGCCAGCGCACGGCGACGGTAAGAAAGCGAGGATTCGCCACGGAACGGCGCCGGCGCATCCTGGCCGATAGCACGAAACGCGCTGTCTGCACGCGTACGCGCTTCACTCATTTTCTCATCGTCGCGCACGTCGATGTGGTGGCCGTCAAAGTCGGCGGCATCGTGGCGAGAATCCCGGCGAGAATCACCGCGATCACGTTCATATCGTTCCATACCTACACGCTCCCGTTCGTGTAATAAACCAGGGTCAACCTTGTCAGCGTCACCGCGTGATTTATAGAAATCACCGCGCGCCTCATCTTTGCGTGAGTCGCGACGCTCTTCATAACGCTCCATGCCCACACGTTCCCGTTCGTGTGCCAGGCCTGGGTCAATCTTGTTATCGTCGTGGCGCGAATCATCACGGCCGGTTTCGTGCTCGTTGGCACGATTGAGCTGCTCTTTTACGCGCGGCTCTTTGGAAAAGTGCGCTTTACCGTCGTTTTCCGCGTCGTGGCGAGCGTCGCGGCGTGAGTCTTTACGGTCTTTTCGGTCGTCGCGGTCGCGCTCGTAACGCTCCATTCCTTCGCGCTCATGCTCTGAGTCGATATCTTCACGGTGCAGGAGTTTTTCCAGGCGCGAAATTTCGGCGCGGATATCGTCCTCTGAGCGTGAATCGTCACCGCGTGCTGCGTCACGGCGTGAGCCGCAAGCATCATCACGCGCATCGTCACGACGGCTATCGCGGCGGCTGTCCTCGCGATCGTCCTCACTACCTACCAGTCTGGCCAGCGAATCCATACGCGAGCTGATACGGCCCATACGGTCGTTAACGGGCTTAATCGCCTCACCTACCGCACTGGCGATAAGCTGAGCGAGCAATTTTTTGCCTTCATCGTCCATATCTAAGTTTTCCTCTACAGAAGTAAGTTCTATCCCCTCAGGGATGTTTCGTTTATCCCAAACACCCAACGTGCCCTCTTTGGGTGTAACCAGCGCAATGTGATCAATCAGGTAGGGCTTACCTTCAATCAGTAAATTATCGTCGTCGCCCTCCAGCTCAATGTTACCGCTTCCCTCGTCAAAAACCACGCCTGGGCTGGTGGACACGCCGCCTTTCATAATCAGCGCCACCAGCTGCCTGTCATAGATACGACAAACGGCCCAGACTTCATCCCCTTTCAGGTAAGCCAGCATGACGGTCCCGGCGATTCGCTGTTTAAACTCCTCGTCAGTCAGCTGGTTATCTTCCGGGTGGTTGACGACAACCGGCAGACCGTTGCAGCGCCTTACAAATTCGTCGTTGAGATACAGTTTTGGATCTCGCCACACGATTTCTTCCAGCCCTGCGCGATAAGCCAGCCCCGTACCGGTAATACGCAAGTTGACCAGCCACATGCGCCCGAACGGTACCGGTGAGGGCAATTCACCATTCGCTACCTTTTGCGCTATCTCCAGCTCTGTGCTCATTTTGTCGGTCATTTATCACCCTTAAACAGTTTTAAGTCCTGCCCTCCCCTTTAGTCGATACCAAAGTGCTTGCGCCCCTTGTCTGTGAAAAATTCGCGTGGAAGCTTCTGAGGCGCATAAATCGGAAATACCTGGCACGAGCAGTTAATTTCCTCTCCGGCCGCTGTTATTTCGTCGTAGTAGCCATAAACGGGCTTTATCAGCCCCTGCTTAATAGCCCAGTTGTCCCGCACCAGATAAATCAGCTCGTCGCGCTCTTTGTGGTCTACGCGGTAATCGTATCCCGGTCGCCGCCAGTTGGAATGCCAGATAAACGCCACTGGATTGCCCTGCATGGCAAACACATATTTGATGTTGGCCGCCAGCTTGTGCCCCTGGTCTATGGCCACACGGCGCGTTATGTAGTTCATTTTCGGCATGGCGTGGGTAATTTCTTTCTTACGCTTCACGCGGTCGGTAGGACGTGCCCCACCAGCAGGAATAGCGCTTACCCAGCCCTGAAAGCGCTGAATGGTCTTTTCAATCGCCTCCTCTCGGTTCAGCTTAATCAGGTTGGCGCTCATGAAGATTCGCCGGTCGAGCTCCGCACGGAATTCCGGTTTCAGCTTGTCTACAGTGAGCTTAGAGGGCCCATCCTTTGGCACGTAGTTGGCCACGCTCTTGCCAATCACCAGGCGCTTATAAATCGTTTCCAGGTGCTTTTTAACGGGCTCCTCAGGGGGCAGCTGCCGGCGTGCGGCCAGCGCTATTTTGCGTGACCACTCCAGCAGCTCCTGCTGGTTGGTGAAACCGTTATCCAGATAGAAATTTACCGCGTCGCCAATGACCTGCCACAGCGTCCTGGCCGTGCGGCGTTTCCTCTGCGTTTTCTTCTCACGCAACTTTACGATCCCCCCTCATTACCAGCCCGGTACGGGGTACATCACCGCCCAGGCCGTCGCGGTCGTCGTCGTCACCGTCACCGAAACCACCAGCTGCTGGTGGCTCATAACTGGCAATATCGTCCTCGTCCAGGGTGAGCGGGGTTTCGCCATACGTTTTGGTGCTGTTCACCACGTCGGTGAGCCAGATAAACAGTTTCGCCTTGTTATTCGGGTCGAGACCGTCGATAAGAGAATTCGCCACCTGTATGGCGCCGTCCACCAACTCCTTATCACTTTTGCGCCGCGCGTCCGGGCTTTCTTCCACCAGCTCCTGCCATTCAGCGCGAAACTCACGTTTCCAGGCGTAGAACGTGGTTTCGTAATCATCCGTGATGATGTCTGGAAACTCATTTCTCAGGGCCTCATAGAAATCCTTATTCCAGGCGATATACATCACGATCTGCTCAAAGTAGTTAAGCACTGGCTGGATAGTCTGACGTATGCCGTCGATATACTGGCTGATCGCCTTTGAGTCCTCTTTCCCGTCAGAAAAGCCCTGGGCAAAAGCCTCTTCCCTCACCAGCTGCGCCGGCACGTCTGCGGCCGCTGCGATTTCGGAAATGATATTTTCGCGTGCAGTTTTAAGCGCCCCATCGACGTTCTGGAGATTCAGGCTCTCTACGTTGTCAGAAGGGCCGATGTTAATCACGCCGCCGGTTTTCGCATCTTTCAGCATCCCGCGCTTAACCTTGTTGGCCAGCGCCATAAGACCGTTTGCGATGGTCCCGTTCTGCTCCACCTTCGCCACCAGCACACCGGCCTTTTGCGCCACCAGGTTATTAGCCACCATAGTGCTGATATAGCTTTTCAGCGGGTACAGGCAGCGCTGGAATATGCTTCGGCCGGTAAAGCCAAAGGCGGAATCCTGAAACTCAAGGAAAATAGGGGCGCCGTGGAATAGCGTGAGCGTGCGGGATTTATGCCAGGTCTGGGTGTTGATAACCAGCGTGCGGTTAGGCTCCTGGAAGCGAGGAGAATTTGGATCCTGACTCGTTACCATCGAGCCCGACGCGTTGAGCGGATCAAAGACGTTTATATACAAATCCTCTTCCCTGAGGTCAAACGTTCCCAGCGGCTCCGCCTGAGACACATCACGCGTGCCCACACCAATGCCGGCAGCGCCATAGCAGCGCGAAACGTAAAAAAAGTTTTTCACTTTCTCCGGTATGGCCATACGCGTAAACACTTCCTCAAAGCGCCTTACTACGCGCTCGTCCGGGTCGGTATCGACGATATAACGGCGCGGCTTACACATGGCCATATCAATGGGTTTTTCCACCAGCTTGCCGCCCAGGGGGTGATACTGCCAGATAAGTTTACAGAGCTCGTACCCAACGTCAGAGCCCGGCTGGATTTCGTCATTGTCCAGAATCTGCGCCAGTTCTGAGCTGACATTCGTTTCTATGGATATTTTGGCCAAAATTAGATCCCTTTGTGGTTCCCAAAACAGATAGACAAGGCATACGTGTAGGTATCCAACAAATCGTCTGCACGTGTCTGGGCTTTCGGGTCGCCTATGAAAAAGCTATTCAGCTGGCGGATGAAGTGGTTAGCGCGGTGTTTTTTAAACTCTTCGGTCTTATCGTAAGCGTACTTAGTGATACGGACGTTATCAGCATTGTGATAGCGCTCTACCATGACGGCGCGGGCGTCTTTACCCTCTGCCACCAGCTTACTATCAATTCCGATGATTTTCGCATACGGCGCATTCTCGTGGCCAGGCAGCTCCAGCGTCCCGCTTCGCGATTTCTGCACAATCAGATCGCCCAGCGCTTTCTCTTCCATGAAGATGCCCAAAAAGCCGCGTCTGGCGTTAACCATCCGGGTGAGCTCCAGCGCCCTGTCAAAGATACCAGGGAGATACTTCTCAAAGAAACCCGCCTCAATCTGTGAAATTTTCCAGTCGAGGATCCACATAAGGCCACGCTCACCCGCGCGCGCCGGTCGCTTAAAGGCGATAAACAGGAATGCGTGGCCATCGTGCGCCACACCGCCTTTCATGCCGGTATCGGCAACCACAATCACAAAATCGCAGCTGGTGGGGTAAGCCACCGGCAAACGTATTTCCTCACCAAAGCCGTCAAACTCTCCAGTGGGATGCAGCAGTTTGGCGGTGTTGAAAAATGCCGCGCTGCTCCAGTCGATAAACTCCGCCAGAATCTCCTGCTGGAAGTTTCGCGGGTCCTGGGTCGCCTGGTACTCGTCAATTTCTGCCTGTGGCACGTGCGGGTTTGCGCTGGTGGGCGCATGGTGCTGCTTAAAGCCATATTTGGGCTCGTTGCAAATGGCATAGAAGAAATTTTTATCATCTATGCCGTTTGGCGTGCTGAATACCCAGGCGCTGCCTGAGTAGTCGATAAGGGTCGGTCGGATAGCCTGTGGCCAGACTACTTCGAGCATCATCGGGGAGCGCGTAAACGCTGCCTCGTCCATTAACACCAGGTGATACTTACGGCCACGGCCGGCGAGCGGGTTATTATCGACGTGCCACATATCAATGCGGCCGCCGGTTTTAAGAAAAATACGGCGCTCACTGCGGTTTTTCCACTCTATGAGGGGCTCAAGTATGCGCGTGAGCTCGTCCCAGATTTCCATACCCTGCTTATAGGACGGCGTAAAGATGCCTACGCGCCCCGCAATAAGTTTGGTCAGGTTGGTTGGTATGCGGAAACGCGCACAGGCGTATGACACGCCCAGCCCCACCAGCATGGCCGTTTTACCAAAGCGACGGCCGCACCGCACAGCGTTGAATCTGTGCCAGTAGCCGGCGTCAAAAATCATCTGCTGGCCACTGTGTGGCGGGTTCAGGTGAATCTGGACCACGGCGCCGGCGTTTACGTGCTCTTTACCGGCGCTATCAATGGGAAGTAATTCTCCCTCCACGGGGTTACTGTTTACGTTTTCCATCCAGCTGTGGATCCTCTCTGCTTTCTGCTTCGCGTCGTTTCTGCTCCCTGTAGTCGGTGTCTACCTTCTGCCGTTTCTCCAGCAGCGCCATTTCTTCGCTGGTGGGCTCCGAACCATCTACGGCCGTTTCTGGTGCTGCGCCCGGCGGGACAAACGCGTTAAGCAGCTGCAAGGTGAGAACGCCGCCCCCGCCACCAGCTGCTTTGTGCTGTACGGTCCTGGCTTCGATTTCGGCTATACGCGCGCGGTGCAGCTCAATAGCCCGGCGCTCCTGCGCCGGCAGCGTATTAAGTCTGCTCTGGTTGGTTTGCATCTGAATGGCGCCCAGCGGCCCCAGGTACCGGCTGGCCAGCGACAGGAGAAACTCTTTGGACGGCTTCAAAATTTTTGTGCCGTCTTTGCCTATCTGCACGCCGTCATAAAGCATCTTCCCAATAGGGCTTAAATCACGCGTATCGTGGAAGATCGCCCGTGGGCGCCCAAAGCCCTCACACATAAAGCAACGTGGGTTAGGTTCGCGCATCGGGTCAAAACCATACCCGCCAGAATCATCAGGCGGCGGCAGCTGCTTATCTGCTTCGGCGTTTTTACGTTCCCACTCGTCCATTTTGAACTGGTATTCGCGTTCATCCATGTACTGATAAACGCCGTTCTCCGCCCAGCAGCCACGACAGCAGAGCACAGCGTAAGAGCTGATTTCGTTCATGTCGTACGCAATAAACTGCTCTATGCGCTCCAGCTGCTTTGCGCATTCGTTTATGCCGTCAAAATAGCGCAGTAGCCTGAAATGGTGCTGGTACTCCTGAAAGTGATCCGTTGCGATCAGGCGGTAACACGGGCGCGGGTCTTTGTAGCCGGCTTCCTGTGCTGCGGTTGCTACATTTAAATATTTGAAATAACTAAAACAAAAATTCTTTTGCTGGCGTGAGAATCTGTCGTCCTCTTCTAATTTCCGCATCCAGTAGTGCGCATTTTTCAACGCGTGCGCAGTTTTGGGTTCGATACCAACTTTTTCGTTCAATTCTGCGCACTGCTTACGCTTACGCGCGGAGGCTTTACCACCCTTAACGGCTTGATTTTTAACAGGTTGCGCGGCGCTGCGCAGGTATCTGCGCACTGAATTCCAGTTTAGATCCGATTGCGCAGCCACCCAATCCTTTAAGGAGATGCCACTTTCTGCGTGTGCTTTGTCAAATTTCGCCTGCAAAAGTTGGTACTTTTTGGGGATTTCTTTGCCCATATTTTACCGCCCCTTACAGCTGTTTATTCCTTGCCGGCATATATGCGCCGATGCCGGCAAAAGAAAAACATAAGATGATGCCGATCACACTATTTATTTACGCTTTTCAAACAGAGCGCTTTCTCTTTTTCGGCGCGAGCCACCAGCCCAGGGAGCGGTTTACCCCCTCCATTCACAAAGTCGGTGATGCGGTCGCACGCTTCTGTAAACCGGCCCTGCATGACCAGTTTGTGGATAGTGGTTTCAACCCGGCGCTGTAGTTTCGCGTTGTAATACGTACGCAAGCCGGTGCAGCCCGTACGAAACGCAACGGACGTAAACGCCGCAAACTGGTTTTCGTTCATGTCGTCGCCACGAAACTGCCGGCGTACGCACATGGATGCCGTGTTGATATTGGCGCCCCAATCACGGGCGATCTGCTTGAGGCTTTTCTGTTGACCGGCCACCACATTGTGCTGGGTGTTGCCTATGCCGTCGGTGAGTACACCAGCTGGGCACACATACGGCATGGTCCTGCACTGCTCTGCCTCGCCTATAAGCTCCAGACCGGCGCGATTAATGGGCGCCTCGCCGCTGTTTAAGAGCAAGCTGATAATTGCGGCCACAGAACAAATGGCCCCTGCTTTACGTTTCATTTTTTCTTTTTGCTCCGGTTACTGGCCACCAGCTCATTGAGCACATCGCTGAACGCCTGATTATCTCCCTGTGGAAGTCGTTTAATCAGGTACTCAATGCGCTGTGTTTGCCGGCGGGATTCGCGTAGCAGCAAATAGGCTTCAAAGCGGCCGGCGAGGACCACGATGATGCTGATAATGCCACCCAGGATAGAAACGCCAATCGCCACCACGTCCTGCAATAACAGGCCATATGTGGCGGCGGTTGCGGTGATAAAGCAGGAAACGTGTGAGACGATGTTAAACGGGCTCTCAATCATATTTCCCCCAAAAAAAAAGCCCACAGAAGTGGGCTCAAAAAGAAATTCAACTAAACGCTATGCAAATGGCTATGTTCGCCGTTTCGGGAGGTGGGTTTCCTCTGTCTGGTGTAAAAAAAAGGGAGCCCCGAAGCTCCCAAATTCCTACAGCCACAAACCACACACAAAAGCAATGCAACATCAAGATCAAAGGTTCCCGTTACCTCCCGTAACGTGTTTACAGTATGTATAGTTTATTTTCCGGATTGTATACGATTTACAAAACTTTGCAAAAGTAAGGTAAGAACTGGCGCGGTATCTGGTATCGCGTTTTAACGTCAACAAAGCTTTCTGCCAGCTGGCCGCGCTCGTAGTACGTCTGACAGAACGCGGCCAGACCAGCGGCCAGCTCCAAGCTGGTGGGCTTCTCGCCCAGCTTATCCAGGCAGTTAAGCGCGAAAAACAAATCCGTCTCCAGCTGCTCCCTCACACGGCGTAAACAGCGGTATACAGTGCCCGTGGCCGTGGTGAGATCGTCATTATCGATAATCTGGCGTGTGCGGTCGTTCCTGGCTATTGCTTCCACCAGCTCCCGCGCTACCTGTAGTAATGGCAACCCTTTCGGTCCACTCATGTAAATCTGGTTCATCAGACCATGGTGTAAACGACGCTGGAGCGGATACTGGTAATTAATCAGGTATGCCAGGGTCTGGTCTATCTTCATGGCTTCATGGTCGCCCATCATGTTGACCGGCTCAAAATTACGTAGCGTGCGCAGCGCGGCCGCTTTCACCTCAGGATCCGTTATCACGGTCTCTATCTGCTTACGGATTTTCTCAATATCGTTTCCACCAGCCAGCTCTGCGAAAAGCCGGTTTAAAGGTGAGGTGTTTCGGTTCGCGCTTATCCACGCCCAGCGGCCAAACTTCTGTAAGCGCTGCCTGATTTTCTGCTCGTATCCACGCTTTAAACGCATTTCTTCACCTCCTGCACCAGCGTACGCAATTCGGAAATAACTGCCTCCAGCCTGGCGATATGCGCTTCTCTGGCCTCTATGGTGTCCACCAGCTTTAAAACATGGTCCGGGCTGGCCACAGACATAAAATGCGCGTCAGCTTCCATCTGTGCGTCATTGCGCCACATAGAAACCGGCAATCTGGCCATACTCACCAGCTGCAAGTTTCCTCTGTCTGATTTCACCAGCGCGCAGATATTCACGGCGCGGCCGCTGCGCGAAAAACAGTATTTACCGGGTGTGGCTTTAAGCGCTGCCGCTTTCATCACCTGATGAAGGTGCACCGGCGGCAGTGCCGGACGCTGGTGGCGGTTATTCAAAGTATTCACTGGATTTTTCCCCCTTTAATAAATCCATAAATATCAGTATTTCCATTGCGTAATTTCCGCTGTTAGCGGGTAAGAGCTCTGGTGCTTCTAAAACGAGATTCCATAACAGCTGGCGATAAAAAACGTTAATCACTTTTGCCGGCTCTTTAACGAACATGCACGCGCTGTATGCACCCACAGACGTTAAATCGCCCAGCTGCTCATACTGGCCAGCGCAAAACTCATCAAACTGAGAAATCAGCGCAAGGTCAGCGAGCGGTGCGGCGCTGCGCTCCTCATAGAAGAGACTGACGGCCGGGCGTACGGTGGTGTGCTGCGGATACTCATAAATAGCAAACCGGATAAACGAAAAGAGAAACTCTTTCTGTTCACGGGTCGCGTTAATATCCGAACGGCGCAGAAAACAGCTGGCAAGCGTCAATAAAACAAGTTTGATTTCGAAACTCTCTTTATCGGCTTTAGGCACCAGGCGCATAAAGTGCGGGTTGGACGGCAAATAAAAGCCGCGAATAGTCAAAGATTCAAAATCAAAGTTTTCCATGCTCACCTCGTTTATTTTCTGGGTAGGTTATGCCTTTCCCGTAACTCTCTAAGTTTCTCCAGTGGGTCAGGGCGTTTTTTTCGTGGCGCCGGCGGTGCTGGAGTGGTCAAGGTAAATTCATCAAAATCCGGTTGCGTACTCTGGTCCGGTGGCAGTGCGCCACGTCTGGTGTATCTGGCCATATCATCCTCATGTAAACATTTGCACGATCGGAAACAAAGATTCCAGACGGGATATCGTCTGCATAAGCTGAGCGGAGGCGGTTGGGCACTTGATACTTATTGCCGACATTGCATTTCCGAACGATTCCAGCGCCTCGCTGATTTTTAACTCACAGCCAAATGGATCCACCACTTCCAGGCGTTTCTTTGCCGGCAGCGCAGCCAGGGCCGCTTCTGTCATGTCCTCCCGCTTTTTTAAGTATGCTGGCGAGTCTACCGTGTACATGCGTTTAATACGCTGCACCAGCGCGTGCAGGTGGTTCGCATCGAGATTCTCACCAGTGGGTTTACCCACCAGCTCATTTTCTTTCTGGGCTATGGCCAGCGCTACCTGTTTCCAGCCTGTTTTGGCCGCCCAAATCTGTATTTTCTCCGTTAATCTGTGCTGCATATTTCAGCGCCCCCACGCCACGTTTTGTATAGTGCGGTTAATTTTTTGTTGTCGGAAAGAGACTTTCAATCGAACATTGCTCTGCCCCGTTCGTGAGCCGGTTGACGGACTCCACCAGCTTACGGGCCTGTAGTAATACGCGGCTGGCGGTCTCCTCTTTCGTAGTGACCGATGGCCGCAACGCTTAAACCTGTAGCATTAGCAATGCTGGCACGCGTCAAACCGTATTTTTTTCTGATATCTGAAAGAGATTTCATAACGCCTCGTTTAATAACAAAGTGGAGTTTTTACGTTTTTACGCGCTACACATTGTAGCAAACCTACGCATAAAGGAAAAATGATTCATGTTTGAAAATTGGCAATCTGTCGCCAGGAGGCTGCTGAAAGAGAGAGGGATTAAACAGGACAAGCTGGCCACGCGCTTTGGCGTTTCACTGGCTGCTTTTAACCACTGGCTTAACGGCCGGCGGGAACCGAAATTCAACGTCGTGATCCAGCTGCTCCACCAGCTGGGGCTGCGCACCCCTGGAAATCAATGAAAACGGCGATTTGCAGATTGATGCGCGGCAGTTTGAGGAGGCTATATTTACGCGCGCTGACGGCATTAAAGCGCGCAACGAGATAAACATAACGCCCCCGGAAACGAAAGAGGGCGCGCAGATATATCCTATTTTCGCTACGCGTACCGAAATAGAGCAGCTGCCGGCCGTCAATCCTCACCACCTGCAATGGCTTACGGGCAAAGCGAATGTGAGGGGCCAGGGCTTTTGGCTGAAAATAAAACACTGAGGCCATGAGCAGCGCCACCGGGTTAAGCGTGCCAGACGGCGCCTACGTGCTGTTTGATACTGGGGTACACTAGATCGCAGTGTTCTCTGTATCACTCTCCCACCAGCCCAACGCTGTTATTTCGGCAGCTGCACGTGGAGGTTGGAAACAAGTATTTACGTGGCCTGAATCCAAAATGGCCCACCGTACCATTACCGCGCGGCTCTAAATGCCTTGGTGTGGCCGTGGAAATGCGCTTAATATTTAACTACAAAACAAAAGCGGTAAGGATCCCGCGCTGATAACCACCTCGCCCACAGTCTCCCGTGGGCTTTTTTTTTGACTTTAATCAATAAAAAAAGCGCCCTGCCGGGGTGGTAGGGCGCTTTGGGCAAAGATTAACTCTGGGAGGTTTAGCGTGGAGTGTTAAGACGCTAAAGAGGCGGGAACCTCGGAATAAACTTACCCCCATTGATAAGAATTGGCAAATATTCATGCCCTTATTGCAGCACGTCTAACATAAATCTGAATGGAGGATAGCCGGCGGATGAAAAATCTATTTCGCCGGTGGTAAACACGTGTATGCAAAACGGTACAAAGGTCATAGTGGCGATCGCATAAAAGCACACGATCCGTGAAAGGCGAGTGGTGAGTTTCCGGCGTTGCAGAATACACAGACACGCGGCCGCTATAATCATCCAGCTGTCCAGCGGCCACGCCAGGACGTTATCTATCCACTCAGAAATATCTGCATCCAGAACGGCACTCAAGATGCTGGAATCTGGCGCGCCGGTCGTTATGGCCAGAGGGTAATAAGCTGCACCCACCAGCGCTATGACCAGCACAAAAATATGATGAGCCCAACGGTGCTTAAAACTCATGAGGATAATCAGCGTTAACAGGCCATAAACCAGTTTAGTGCCATATCCCAGCGCAAAGTTTGAGGCAAAAGCCAGGTAAGCAGCACAGGCGATATAAAGCCAGTTACGTGGGTCGGAAAACTTACAGGTAGCAGTCATGTTTATTTCATCCGTCAGTGAATTTTCTTTGGATTTTCGTCAATTTTAAAGGTGATGTTTGTTGGCGCCACTTGCTGGCCAGACTGAGCAGATTTTAACGCTGCAAACTCCACCAGCTCCTTTGTGATTCGGTCCAGGTGCTGATTGAGTAGCAGCTGGAGAACGGCGCCGGCATCCAGCGGTAAATTAATCAGTTGCAGGTGCTTATTCAGGTCTTTAGCGCAACGCTCCAGCTTCGTTACATGCTCATTACTTATTCGAACATAACCAGCTTTCTGGAATTTTTCGGAATGGCGGCGGCAATTTACTCCTGTGCCGGGTTTATTATCTTTGCCCATACTCTCCTCTCTCTTTCGGTGTTGGCGATGATTGATCCATGCTTGCAAAAAAATGGCTGTGAGCCTTGCGCCGTGGGCGCTTAACCCCAGGCTCCGCCCCTCCTGAGCCAGCTTATAAAAAACTGAGCTCTGAAGTAGGCGAAATCCCGTCATGGCTTAGAGATAGCAGCTGTTTCCGGCTACCGGCTCCCCCGTACACCCCCCATGATCGCACCATCACATTGACCGGCCATTTACCGCCTTTCGCTCATACAGCAGCTGGTGGCGCTTTCTCATAGCTTACGCTGGCTCGGTGTGTTTTAGGTGTTTCGCTCCAGGGCTGGCCGTGTTGTACGCTCCCCATTTGCGGCCACTATCACGGCTTCCGGCGAACAAACACATAATTCCACACCGGCAGACCGCCAGCGCGCAAAGGAAGGGAAAATTCTGTGGTGTCAGAGTGTAAATGTTACGAAAAGTTACGATTTCCCTTTGCAGGGAGATCGGACGATTGCTAATATTTGACCACTGGCGAAATCAGCCCCCACTGACTCACCACAGAATTTAAACTTTCGCTTGGCGCTGGAGTTTAAATTTCGAAACAGGCCCCTCAGGGGCCTTTTTTCGTTTCAGGTAATTAGGATTACTTAACTAGCGTTTTGATTCAACCTGGTGATTTATACAGTACGTCGTAAAACCATCACACCAGGTCTAAGTCATTTTCCAGAATCCTCACATCTGGCAAGGCTTGACGGTCTTTAAGATTGGTAATGTCAAGGTGTGGTCTTACCACTATCCGCTTTGTAATTCTGCCCAATTCGTCCTCTTCCCAGCTGGTCCTGATCGTCACGGAAAGGTCAAAGTCACGGCCCAGGGGAATCATTACCAGATAATTAGCCTGGTTCGTCTGGTGGCTTAGCCACGTGGGTGTGGTGCGGCGTATGCTGCCGCTATCCACAAAGCGGGTGGTGATTTCAGTCTGGGTATCATTGGCGATGATGCCGGCATAAAGCATAAAGCCGCCGGTGAGATGTAAATTCATGTTTCCTCTTTAAAGGCCACCAGCGGCTGCTGGTGGCTCTCAGTTGTTAACCTGCAAAGTTCAGCGTGTTTTCCGTTAAAACGCCGTCAGCGTCCACTGGCGTAGAAATACCGTTATCCATGACGTTAACGCGCGTGATGGTACCCACCTCCTCAGTCCCAGCTGACTGCGGGAAGTGGTAAACGCTTACGATCACCTGCTTACCAGATTCCAGCCACTTCACCCACTGGTAGAAAGAGACATCCTGCAAAGCTTCATTGGCCAGCAGCGGAATGCGATAAAAAGCCGTGTCCGGGATAACTTCGGTACCGTCGCCGGCGTTCATGAAATCAGGCAGCTGGCCATAGTTAATCGTGACATTTCCAAGCAGTGTTTTAGACATGGTGATTAATCCTCAAAAATAACGTTCAGGGTGTTTTCCAGAATGACGGGCACGAGCGTGCGAGCGCTGCGGCCGTCGGTGAGCTCGAGGCCCACTGTCACTTCGGTGTATGCTTTAACGACGCGGCCGCCGTTGCCCATTTCCCAGACTGCGTTTACCTGCACCGCAATCAGAATGTCCTCTGTCACGTTATCCACCTTGCCGAAAGCTGCACGGCTGTAGCGGATAGCATCTTTTACCGGGTACAGCAGTGGCAGCTGGTGGGCCGCAATCTCTACCTTTTTGATTGAGCTAACGCCGGCAATCGTCTGGCTTTGCACGTCGACGCGCAGCGAGCCGGTTAAAACAGGTTGCATAGTGCTGGATTCTCTGAGAAGTGGGCACACGATCGGCGCCGTACTGCCAGGCTCACGGATAACGTAGTGAACCGGGCGCGGCCACTCATCAATGAGCGGGGGATAAGAAAACTCGTCTGGCTGGTGGTTTTTGGTGGTCATGGTTTTACTTTCTCCTTAATCCAGATGGATATTAAATTCTGAGCCCTCCAGCGCCCTGAGGAGACGCTGGCGATATTTCTCTTCCTCCGGGTTGGTCGCGGGTGGAATGCGCAGAGGCAGGGCGTTTACGCGGCCTATTTCAGCCTCCTGAAAGTTAATAAGGTCCACCAGCTCCGTTACCAGCACAGGCGATAGCGCTGCGTAAAACTCTGCATCGTGAAGCGCTTGCTGGCAGGATTCGGGGCCCTGGTTCGCTTTGACGGTCAGCAGTGGAAGGATCCCCCACTCACTATGGACTGTAACAACCTGCGAGCCGTCGACGCTGCCGCGTGGGTTAAACTGGCGTGCGCCCTGCGTGGCAAACATGGCCAGACGTTTAAGGCGCTCCAGCTGGTGGTGTCTGTCAGTCATTGCTTTCTGGCTCCTCTTTCGCTTCCTCCCACGCCTTTTTAATCAGACAGCGCTGGTGCAGGGCATTAAACACAACGCGCATACTGGTGCCCTCCACAAGCGTTAACTGGCTTCCCAGCTTTAAGTTACCCACCAGGTTGGTTTCCATATCCCGGCCGATAAAGTCCATCACGGCCTCTATCTCCAGGATTAGCTCTTCTGTATAGGTCTCCACTTCTGCCACCAGCTGGCGCTGCTCGTCGGTGGCCACCTCATTCAAAAGGCGTGACAGGGCGTGCTGGTTGGCAGATTTACGCATGGCTAACAGGCGTTTGATATTGGTAAACATAGGCGATCCTCTTGTGTGTGTTTTGTTTCAGACTTCCCAGAATTTCCCGCATCCCAGACAACGAGCCTGGCCGTCGTCACAGTCCATATTGACGTGGGCACACTGCTGCGGCTCGTTGAGTGCGGCCAGCGCAAACTCTTGCCGGCATAAATCCCAAATGCCCTGGGCGTCAAATCCCCCGTCGCACATTTCGCTCATGGCATCCAGCACATGCGGCGGGATAGTCACCGGCGCGGTAGCTTTCAGCGCGGTCAGGGCGATTTCCATCACGCGCTTATTCATTTCAGCTTCAGAGCGCATATCAGGCAGAACGCGCTCCGGATGTATGCGGCCATACCAGGCGGTGACGTGCGCGATAATCTGTTCGTGGGTGAATGTTGACATTAACTATCTTCTCTTTGTGTTGATTGATTTGGGGTACTGAATGGGATCCCCTGCGCAATACAGACCTCGATACATTCGGCAAGATATTCATCTTCCCACCAGCTCACAGTGGACGGGAAAACCATCTTTTTGCTCTGAGCTTCCACCAGCTGTAATTCCAGCTGCCGCAGACGTTCACACAGGCCCAGAATCATGTACGGGTTAGCGGCCGCAACAAACTCGGCATCGTTAAGCGGCATATGAACGCCGGCCCAGGTGCGCGCCGGAAACGTGGCCACAACTGAATTAAAGCCGTCGTCTGACGTAAAGCCCACACGTGGCGGGTTCTCTGTGCGGCCGTTGCGGGTAAGCAATTGCCAGCTGCTGGTGGCGTTTCTGGCCAGCGCCACCAGCTCCAGAATTTCCTCTGGTGTTGGCACGTGTGCAGCGAATTTTTGCGTTAAGTCGGTCATGGTGGTTTCTCCGGCAGTTAGTCTTTGCTGGTGGTGCCACGGCGCGGATCGTGCTTTGCGTAAAACGCCGGGTCATACGGCAGTGCGCCGCCGGTGGCCGCGTGGATACGCGCTGCGCGCGCCTCTGGTACCACGTCACCCCAGCTGTAAATGGACGGCGTAGAAACGCCAGCGACTTTGGCCAGCTCCGCTTTTGAGCCTTTGAAATATTTCAGGGCATCGGCTTTTAACATGTTTCCTCCTGGTGGATTAAGTAAGCCTAAAAAAAAGGGTTGCGTGTGATTAGGCTTTACTAATATATTAGCCAAACCTAATCACAAAGGGAAACAAAAAATGAACAAATCTGGCAAAGCTGAAATTATGCGTAATCGGGTGACGGGTGCTGTGTGGGCTGTGAGCTATAACTATTCGCTGCAAACGTACAGCCACCAGCCATTAGGGGCGTTAGCTGCAATCAGGGAGGTTGTTGAACTGCCGGAAGTGATGGACAAACTGGAGCCGGCGGGAACCGGATGGAGTGTGGCGGGGCTGCATCATCGCCAGAATCTCACAGCCCCGCGCACAGGTGCTACCTCTTAAGTAAAACCACGGCCAGGACAAACCACCTTAAACCTGGCCGCCGGCTAAAAATACGCGCCAAAAAAAATAAAGTAAATAAAAAGGGCCTTTCGGCCCTTTTTTATTTCTGTCGTTTATATCCCTTTCTCGCGTTCCAGCTCCTCAATTCGTCCCTGCAAACGCGCGTTTTGATTACGCAATAGCGCAAACTGGTGCACATACTTATCGATTACCAAATCAAAAAAGTGTTTCGCAGCGTCGTCAGCTTTTCCCTCAAAGGTCGCCGTACCATCTGGACGGAAATATAAACGGCTATCCCCAAAATTAAACGAGGTGACAGGTACCACATGCCCTACCTCAAGCCCAACCCCTTCCAGTACATTGCTCGTTTTTTCACTCATGATGTTTTTCCTTTTTGATACCAGTTTAATAGCCGGGAAAAAGAGTCTACACGCATCCAGAAAGGGCGCACGTAAGGAATTTCCCGGCGTGAGTCGCGGTGAAGTTTGCGCGCCTGTACGTTCGGGACAAAGTGGCGCCACTGCATTGCCTCTTCCAGTGGCACGCCGGCAGCGGCCGCCATTTTCTCCATAGTGCCGTAATAGGCGAGGGCGTCAGCAGTCAGCATTTCGGCGCCCTCTTTGCTGCACGGCCGCGTGCGACTTCCAGCCAGGCCGGTACCGTTGTGGCCGTCGGGTTCTTTAGGGCGCCCAGCTGAGCGCGCACCAGACCGGAAAACAGGTGTTCGATGGTCAGGCGCATTGCATCAGGGTTAACGCCACCAGCATCAAACATGCTGGCCATTTTTGAGCCATAAAGGTTGGCCTGGCGTACAGCTGCCGGGTGAGAAGGGCGAGAAACATCCAGCAGATCGTGAAGCTCTTTACCCAGGCGTGTGCGCTTAATCAGTAATTTGATTAAGGCGTTGTCGGTCTGTTCCATTTCTTGCTCAATTTCGTTTAGACGATTCATTATTTTTATTCCTGGCGAGGGATTTCGTTTTTTGGTCTCAAAGGTGCAGTTACAGAAGGATCCACCCCTGACTGCTCCATATAGTCCAGCATAAGGTGGGTAACAAAATCTGTGACGTTCACGCGGTGCTGGTGGGCTAAATCGCGGTACCACTCAAACATTTCCGCAGGAATAACCACATTCAGGCGATCTCGTTTAATTTTGGTGCCGGCAGCTGGTGAGGGCGAGCTCACCGGCGCGGCCGTTTCGATATCGGATTCGTTAACACGCTGACGTACTTTTTCAGTATTCAGGTTTTTACCCAGGGGGAACGCCGTTAATTTTCTACTCACTTGCCAAAATCTCCATAATCTCTTTTGTGATTATTTCAATTTCCCCTTGTGCCTGGCGTGCGGCCGGCGAATTTTCATCAAAGACAGTCCGACCGCTATACATAGCACGTGGAAAAATTTGTCTGTTTCTCAGAGAGGTTTTAAGGCGCGGGAATCCGCTGTTATCAATCGACGCGGCCAGCACGTCGTTTAAGGCCGCACGCTGTTGAATCATCGTCATGATGAAGTGCGCCGGCAGTTTGCGTTTTTTGCGGCGAGTTTTTACCAGCTCCATAACGGCGCTGGTGGCTGCATAGGAAAGCGGCGAGGCTTTGACAGGGATTATCACTAAATCGGCAGTGGCCACGGCTGCTGCCGTCGTGTAAGCAACGGTAGCGGCGCCGTCCACCAGGATAAAGTCATAATCGCCACGCATTGTGTGTAGTTGTCTGATCTCCTTTTCGTTCACAGTGGCCATAACGTTAAACGCCGGCTCACCATCACCCTGCATAAACCACGTTACCAGGCTCTGCTGTGGGTCAGTATCCACCACCAGCACGCGATAACCCATTAATGCCAGGCAGTTTGCGATATTAATCACCAGCGTGGTTTTACCCTCGCCGCCCTTTGTCGTGAGCACAGCAATAATCTTATTTTTTGCGAAATCCGGTACCAACATTACAGCCCCCATTGAGTGTATAGAAAAGTGCTACGCTTTGTATTTTATGCGCATATACACATATGTGTAAATGTGCATATGCGCATATGTGTAAATGTTGATATGCGCATATACACATATGCACATATACGCCACTTCTTTTTTGTAAAAAGTTGATGGAAGCGCGGTAATGTTGCCGCATTAGTTGTTTCAGGTCACGCCTGTTACAGGTAACACTGGATTAAAAGCCATACAAAAGTGGTAGGATGGTGAGGCAAGGAAATTAGGTTTTGCTGTGTGTAGGACTTTGGGGCCGCTCACTGGCCCCGTTTTTTCACTCTCCGCGCTCCTGCTGACACTGATACGTACTCTCTACCTGTATGGCGCAAAGCGTCAGGGCCTTTTCCAGTAACGCGATACTTCTTTCCATCTGGCCATTATTGGCCATTCTGATCGCCGGCTTCTGGCACAGCTCCACCGGTGGGCACACGTTCATAACAATCGGCTGCGGCGGCGTTGGTACAGGCCGGAGATTCGTACAGCCGGCGGATATCATCAGGCACAGCAGCAGCGCGCCACTGAGTAACGGCCGCGCCGTTTTTGCTGGTGGCCAGCTCGCCGGCGGCCGTGTCCCGATCGTCAAAGTATTTATGCGCATCCTGGTTTTTCTCCTGTAGTGATTTAATCTGTGCCGTAAGGCTCTTATTCAGCGCGTTCAGCGTATCCACCTGTAACTGCCACGCCTTAATCGTGTTTTCCTGCTGCCTTATCTCCTGCTGCTGCTGGCCAGCTCGCTCATGCGTGTTAAAGCTGTCATAAAGCACAAACGCCACCAGCCCAAAAACTCCCGCCACGGCCGTAAAAACTAACCCCTTCCCCATTGCTTACCCCATAAAAAAAGCCGGCGTTAGCCGGCTGTGTTTGTCGTCGTTAAAAACTGCTTAAAGCGTGATGATGTGCGCTGGCCAGCTGCAATGTGCCGCCCATGGAATACAGATAAATCCTGCGGTCGCTGATACCCGGCATGATGCGAGCCGTCAGCGGCATGGCCAGACCATCAATAAAGAGCTCCACCAGTGAGCGGTCAAACACGCCGTAGATTTTGAGCTGGTTGCCGCGGGTGATCGTTAAAGCGCGCGTATCGTCCAGCCCTTCCTGGTAATAATTGCGCTGGCTAAATACTGTCAGCTCCAGCTCGTTGTTTTCGGAAACTTCAAACTCCAGTTTGTAGCCGGCGCCGATACTAAACCCGAACGTTTCCGCGCTGGTGGCATCAAGGTCAAACACCAGCTCAAAGTCAAAGCTGGGGTTGTCGTCAGTGAGCGCCGTATGGCTGTCGGTTAACGTCAATGCGTCGTACATGGTGCCGGTAACGCGGTACTGCTCCAGCTCTACAATAGGTTTCTGGTGCAGCTGGCCATTAACGAGCTCTACCTCACGCGGCAGGGTCCAGCTGCCGGCGAAACCAAAGAACATAGTGGGCTGAGCATCGCCCCACATGTTGGCCCACCCCAGCAGGATTTTGCGGCCGTCAGGCGCGTCAAAGATGCGCGGTAACAGCATGTCGCTGCCGATATCCAGTTTCACCGCGTCGCCGGTGCGCGTGAATCCGTGAGTAAGGAAATTTTCGCCGGCAAACGTCACAGCCCGGTGCAGGTTTTCGTACGGCGGGAGCGCCGTTACAGTGTCACCCGGAATCACACTCTCCTGGCCGTCTGGTGTGATGTGCTTCGTATCCGGGTAAACAGTGGTCTCATGCGGCGTGAGCTGCGTTAAAGCCATAAAGGTGGCATCGCCTACGCTGAAAATCTGCGGGGCCGTCCACTGTTCAGCGTCTGCTTTTTTCTCCGTTAACAGGGTTGTCATGTAATCCCACTCGTACAGCGTGTAAGAGCGATACAGCGCCACACTTGACCGTACATGATCGCCCACCTGGTCCTGACGCTGGATAGCAAGCGTCATATACCAGAAACCTCCCTCTTTCCACACAATCGGATCCCCGATGTAGGTCGTGCCGCCAAACGGAGAAATTACCGCGCCCAGCTTCTGGAAGGTCTCACCATCGCCAGACGACGCCAGACACACATTTTCCATATAGTGCGTCTCGCCCTTGTGCTCCAGCTCAATCATGCCGGTGTAATACAGGAAAACCATATTGTTAAAGACAACGGCGAAAGGACCACGGCAACCGTGATTATCAAATTTGGCTTCTGGCGCCAGAATGGGGTCCTTGTGCTCCCAGCGTAAAAGGTCGTTACTGACTGAATGGCCGATATACAGATCGCCGGCAGTAAGGGCAAACGGTGAGAAAGAGTAATAAGCGTGATACTGGCCGTTAAACCAGACTACAGAGGGCGCGCTCCCCATCCAGCCACAAGGGGCCACCAGGTGATAACGTGGGCACATGCTGGTGGAGTTGGGCTTCTGCAAGCGGTTTACCTCCGCGATTTCGGCAATAGCCTCACTGAGTACGGCGATATGCGCTTTTTCTTCGGGGGTTAACAACGTGTTCATCTGTCATTTTGGGGTCCTTTTTTATGCATTAGTTGAGGGAGAAATTTCTAACGTACGCTCGCCGCGCGTCAGGTCGTATGCATGGCGAATATAACCCAGGCACGAACGGCGATCGGCTTCACAAATATCATCTGCGTCACTCGGCGTCAATCCGGCTCTGGAAGTCCACCAGCTGCGCGTTTGTGAGCTTTTCAAACAGCACATAAACATAACCGGCGTCGCTTATCACTACATGGTGCGGGGTGAATGAGGGCGGGATTTCGACAAACAGCGGTACGGTGATCGCGTTACACGTGATTTCAACCCTCTCAAACTGATCCCCGTCTGGGAAAAAGAAAGTGCAGACGGTTGGTAAACATCCACGGTCGTAAGTCGCTCAATTTCGACACGGAAACGGGGCACGCGTACAGATTCTGTATAGCGGATAAAACCGCGTTTTCGCTGGGCGTGTCCATCCCCCGGCAGGATTGAGGAAACGATATTACCGTGGTCATGATAAAAAGGCTTTGCGTGTCGCGTTGACGCGGCAGCGGGAGGCGGATTTTGTAAGTCATGGCTTTACCTTCTGTATTGAGTTTAATTCTGGCGTGCTACAGATTGTAGCAATAAACCCAAAAAAAGAGCCAGAAAAATCTGGCTCGAAATCAGCAAGGAATAGACTTACTTCATAGGACTAACTAACGAACTAGCAGGCTAATCTAAGCTGTGGCGCCCTCGCCCTCGCCGGCGAGTTTTTCAGCTATGGGGAAAAGCCAATCTAGCGCTGGTGGGTGAGGCCAGCGTATTGCATCATAATCGCTCTGGTCCGATATGTCGCGTGTTTCCAAAGCTTTTAACTGTGAAATATATCGCATAGTTAGCTTTAATTTTTCTTTGTCCTCGTCCGAAAGAATTTCGGTCTCCAGTTCTGTGCGCCAGTCTGCTGCGGCCGCGTACGCTTCTTTAAGCAGCTCATCACGCAAATCTGCCGCTTTATCTGGCCAGTTGACCACCAGCGGCGCCAGCACCGGCATTACCATACTCATCAGGGACGATTGTACGGCCCTCTGACTGCCTCAGGAGCAAATAGTTATACCAGCGCTCAGAAATCTCCTTTGCGTCGTCTGGCCACCCTTCTGCGCTCGCCTCGTAGCGGTCTCGGCAGTGATTCACACACAAAGCAATTCAGCTTAGCGCTGTAGTAAAAAATTTCCGTTACCATCCTTTTGCCTCCCAGTAAGAACTACCCTCGCCCGAACCAGCGTTATAAACAAAGCTACTGGTCGTTACCCCCCGAAACATAAACGTTCTGATCGCGGGAAAATTTTGCTCCCTTCGCGCAGCGTTAACTGGACGTTTACACAGGCGCTGGGGAATTTATAAGGGGAAGTTAATTTGTGTCTGATTGCCGCCGCCACGGGTTGCAATGCCCCACTGCGTGATAAGCCCCGTTGATTGGTCGATGTGATAGCCGGTGGCACTTTTGAAATAGTGCTTTTCAGCGCAAAGCGGGCATCAAAGTTGGTGTAGTTTCTTGGTATCACCTGCTGGCCGGTAACATTACCTGTCGCGTTAATTGCGCCTGAGGCGTTCAGATTAACGGCTGTGGTAGTCCCTTTAACGTTAAGCGCGTTATTCATGGTTACGCCCTGCCCAAAGACAGACGTATTCCGCACGTTCAAATACTGCGTATCGACGGAGTTATTTACGTAAATCTGGCCTGAAGTCAACCGGGCGCCTACGGTCGCGTTTCCGGTGTTATTCAGTGACGATGAAGTGAGTGCCGCCACTGTGGTGGAACCCGAAACTTTAAGAATCGCGTTTTAATTCCGTGTTGCCGGTTACAGTTGCCGCACCCCCTACGGACATATTTCCGTTACAGGTAAGTGATGCGGCCGTAACTGCGGCGAGGTGTGGCAGCGCCTTTCACCACCAATGTGCCGTTAATAGTGACGCTTTGTAGCGTAGCAGTGCCGCCCACGTAGAAATTAGCGCCCACGCTGAGATTATGGCCGGCTATCACCTCACCGGTTGACAGGCTGAAACGCAACGGCCGTAAGGTATTGTAAGAACCATACGGATCGTTAGCGTTCGTCACCATCATGTACCAGTTCTGGCCATCGTTGCGCTGGAACGTGCCCCGGCCACCGTACGCAATGCGGAAGCTGTTTGCGCTGGTGGATTGATACTCACTGTTAGCGCGCATGGTACCCGCCGATATTCAGGCTACCCGCCAGCGGAATAGCGCCAATATCGCCTGGTGTTGGTTTGTTGTAATTGGTGTAAGACCTGATCCAGGCGCTCCATGATCCGTCATAAAATGTGCGTTTATAAGTTCCATCGCCCAAATATGTGTCATAGAGCTGCACAACGCCGGCGGCCTGGTACACCCGCAAAGCGCCAGCCACGTTTACCGGGTAATTTTCGGGCAGCTGAGGTGTTTGCGTTCGCTGGCTGGTAATAGAGACCAGGGGAGCGAATCGCGTTCAGGTCTTGCGTGCCTAAATGCGTGGCCGTTTTAAAAATATCCAGGGAGTTGATATTGAAATCGGCATTCAATGCATAGCCGTTAACCCGACGTGTTACCGGTACCCGCCCGCGCCAATATCTGCCGGTGTTGGTTTATATCCGGTGTCGTAATAGCGCACCCATCCGCCCCAGCTTGTGCCATTATAATGACGCGTGTAGCTGGCATGACCGTTATACGGATAGTAAAAACTGTCGCACTGAGCTGCGCGTTACGCCATTGGACGTTCTCGTTACACCTGAGAAAATGACCACCAGCGCCCCGGCATTCTGCTGCGGGTAGTTGCGTGCGCTGGTGGCGTTTGCGTCGTAGTTCTGCGAGTAAAGGCCAGGCGTGACGATACTGTTTAAATCAGCTGTTCCCAGGCTCGCACGCGTCTGCGCGCCGTTAAAGATGTCCTGCGAGTTAAGAACAACATCGTTATTCAGCGCATAGCCGTTTACGCGGCGCGTGACCAACACGCGATCTAGTG
>NW_026062415.1:0-31987 GCF_023897955.1 Schistocerca gregaria
ACACTAGATCGCGTGTTAGACTACACCGGATTACGACGCCAGTGCTCTTCCTGCGAACGCAGCAACCAGCCACGATTAACTGACGACAACTGTAAGAAATACACTCTTTCACGTTATAGAACGGCATCCTCTGGACGCATTTCATGGAGACGAACGCCAGCAGTGACGAGAGCAAAAGGCGCCTACAAATCCTGTCGTTGCTCCACGTACTGTTCTACGACAATTCACGAAGCAGACGCTCACGCCTTGTTGTGCTGTTTCCTTTGCGGGCAATGGGTGCAGCTGTCTTCGACGCAGGAAACATTACACGTTTAGCAGCTGTGGGGTTGGAACCCACGCCTCCGAAGTGACTGGTGCCTAAAACCAGCGCCTTAGACCGCTCGGCCACTCTACCTACACAACACGCGCGACACAGGAGCTGCGTCCTAGCCCACGACAACACACAGCAACGGCACAAAAATGAGACGTCAAAATTGGCAACGGTGGGATTCGAACCCACGCCTCCGAAGAGACTGGTGCCTAAAACCAGCGCCTTAGACCGCTCGGCCACGTTACCGTTATAGCGCCGACGACAATACGTTTCCTTTGTACTACAAAGATCACTTCGAAATGGAAATATCTCGGCAATCGCTGTAACATGTATTTCCTCTGCTCTCCCATTGGAAGCGTCTCTTTAGGCCATCCACAACAAGAAAATGCCGTGCCCGCCGTGTGGTAGCGGCGCCACTTGTCTGAAGCTGTCGTAGTTAAGGCGACAGCATCAAGAGACGTTTTCGTGCCGTGACCAGGTTTCGAACGCACGCGTCCGAAGAGACTGGTGCCTAAAACAAGCGCCTTAGATCGCTCGGCCACGCTACCTGCGCTACCTTCGGCCCCAGTGTTCCTAGCATTTGTAGAAACGGTGCACGCCACAGCTTCCTGCTCCGCTGTTCATCCAATCCGTCGCACCTCAAACAACTGCCCTTTTCGACTACAGAGAGCACCGGACGTCTGCGCCTCACGGCCGCCGGCATTACGTGTTGGCGATGAAGTGGTAGTACAAACTGCGGACTGCGGAACACGAGTGAAAAATCAAGAAAGCACTGTGATTTCGAGTACTCGTGCACTATCGTCACTGCAACGGTAGCAAGGCAAAACTTTCAAAATTTCCGTGACCAGGATTCGAACCTGGGTTATTGCGGCCACAACGCAATGTCCTAACCACTAGACGATCACGGCCACGCACGCGCCCCACGGAGGCAGCTGGCTGGAGTGCAAGTGGCGATACACAGCAAAGCCTAGGCCAAGGTGGACGCCACAGCAGTGTCAGACACGGTCTCCATCACGTGTATACGAGTAAATGAACGTGCCTGCGCTGTCAGGACACTAACTAGAGTGGTTAGCTACATTCACCTCCCTGGCAGTGTCTTGCAGTCCTCCAAGCCTCTTGACTATGGGTATGTGGCTCGATAACAAGTGAATAGACGCCGCATCTCTCTCGCCGTCAGGTGTAGCCGCGAATCATACTTAACGCAGCTTTGTGCACGCGTCAGCGTAGCGTCAGTCGAGCAAAGTCGGGACAAGTCGCATAAGAGGAGCAACAAAAACTCACGTTTCCGGTACCGGGAATCGAACCCGGGCCTCCTGGGTGAGAGCCAGGTATCCTAGCCACTAGACTACACCGGATTACGACGCCAGTGCTCTTCCTGCGAACGCAGCAACCAGCCACGATTAACTGACGACAACTGTAAGAAATACACTCTTTCACGTTATAGAACGGCATCCTCTGGACGCATTTCATGGAGACGAACGCCAGCAGTGACGAGAGCAAAAGGCGCCTACAAATCCTGTCGTTGCTCCACGTACTGTTCTACGACAATTCACGAAGCAGACGCTCACGCCTTGTTGTGCTGTTTCCTTTGCGGGCAATGGGTGCAGCTGTCTTCGACGCAGGAAACATTACACGTTTAGCAGCTGTGGGGTTGGAACCCACGCCTCCGAAGTGACTGGTGCCTAAAACCAGCGCCTTAGACCGCTCGGCCACTCTACCTACACAACACGCGCGACACAGGAGCTGCGTCCTAGCCCACGACAACACACAGCAACGGCACAAAAATGAGACGTCAAAATTGGCAACGGTGGGATTCGAACCCACGCCTCCGAAGAGACTGGTGCCTAAAACCAGCGCCTTAGACCGCTCGGCCACGTTACCGTTATAGCGCCGACGACAATACGTTTCCTTTGTACTACAAAGATCACTTCGAAATGGAAATATCTCGGCAATCGCTGTAACATGTATTTCCTCTGCTCTCCCATTGGAAGCGTCTCTTTAGGGCCATCCACAACAAGAAAATGCCGTGCCCGCCGGGTGGTAGCGGCGCCACTTGTCTGAAGCTGTCGTAGTTAAGGCGACAGCATCAAGAGACGTTTTCGTGCCGTGACCAGGTTTCGAACGCACGCGTCCGAAGAGACTGGTGCCTAAAACAAGCGCCTTAGATCGCTCGGCCACGCTACCTGCGCTACCTTCGGCCCCAGTGTTCCTAGCATTTGTAGAAACGGTGCACGCCACAGCTTCCTGCTCCGCTGTTCATCCAATCCGTCGCACCTCAAACAACTGCCCTTTTCGACTACAGAGAGCACCGGACGTCTGCGCCTCACGGCCGCCGGCATTACGTGTTGGCGATGAAGTGGTAGTACAAACTGCGGACTGCGGAACACGAGTGAAAAATCAAGAAAGCACTGTGATTTCGAGTACTCGTGCACTATCGTCACTGCAACGGTAGCAAGGCAAAACTTTCAAAATTTCCGTGACCAGGATTCGAACCTGGGTTATTGCGGCCACAACGCAATGTCCTAACCACTAGACGATCACGGCCACGCACGCGCCCACGGAGGCAGCTGGCTGGAGTGCAAGTGGCGATACACAGCAAAGCCTAGGCCAAGGTGGACGCCACAGCAGTGTCAGACACGGTCTCCATCACGTGTATACGAGTAAATGAACGTGCCTGCGCTGTCAGGACACTAACTAGAGTGGTTAGCTACATTCACCTCCCTGGCAGTGTCTTGCAGTCCTCCAAGCCTCTTGACTATGGGTATGTGGCTCGATAACAAGTGAATAGACGCCGCATCTCTCTCGCCGTCAGGTGTAGCCGCGAATCATACTTAACGCAGCTTTGTGCACGCGTCAGCGTAGCGTCAGTCGAGCAAAGTCGGGACAAGTCGCATAAGAGGAGCAACAAAAACTCACGTTTCCGGTACCGGGAATCGAACCCGGGCCTCCTGGGTGAGAGCCAGGTATCCTAGCCACTAGACTACACCGGATTACGACGCCAGTGCTCTTCCTGCGAACGCAGCAACCAGCCACGATTAACTGACGACAACTGTAAGAAATACACTCTTTCACGTTATAGAACGGCATCCTCTGGACGCATTTCATGGAGACGAACGCCAGCAGTGACGAGAGCAAAAGGCGCCTACAAATCCTGTCGTTGCTCCACGTACTGTTCTACCGACAATTCACGAAGCAGACGCTCACGCCTTGTTGTGCTGTTTCCTTTGCGGGCAATGGGTGCAGCTGTCTTCGACGCAGGAAACATTACACGTTTAGCAGCTGTGGGGTTGGAACCCACGCCTCCGAAGTGACTGGTGCCTAAAACCAGCGCCTTAGACCGCTCGGCCACTCTACCTACACAACACGCGCGACACAGGAGCTGCGTCCTAGCCCACGACAACACACAGCAACGGCACAAAAATGAGACGTCAAAATTGGCAACGGTGGGATTCGAACCCACGCCTCCGAAGAGACTGGTGCCTAAAACCAGCGCCTTAGACCGCTCGGCCACGTTACCGTTATAGCGCCGACGACAATACGTTTCCTTTGTACTACAAAGATCACTTCGAAATGGAAATATCTCGGCAATCGCTGTAACATGTATTTCCTCTGCTCTCCCATTGGAAGCGTCTCTTTAGGCCATCCACAACAAGAAAATGCCGTGCCCGCCGTGTGGTAGCGGCGCCACTTGTCTGAAGCTGTCGTAGTTAAGGCGACAGCATCAAGAGACGTTTTCGTGCCGTGACCAGGTTTCGAACGCACGCGTCCGAAGAGACTGGTGCCTAAAACAAGCGCCTTAGATCGCTCGGCCACGCTACCTGCGCTACCTTCGGCCCCAGTGTTCCTAGCATTTGTAGAAACGGTGCACGCCACAGCTTCCTGCTCCGCTGTTCATCCAATCCGTCGCACCTCAAACAACTGCCCTTTTCGACTACAGAGAGCACCGGACGTCTGCGCCTCACGGCCGCCGGCATTACGTGTTGGCGATGAAGTGGTAGTACAAACTGCGGACTGCGGAACACGAGTGAAAAATCAAGAAAGCACTGTGATTTCGAGTACTCGTGCACTATCGTCACTGCAACGGTAGCAAGGCAAAACTTTCAAAATTTCCGTGACCAGGATTCGAACCTGGGTTATTGCGGCCACAACGCAATGTCCTAACCACTAGACGATCACGGCCACGCACGCGCCCACGGAGGCAGCTGGCTGGAGTGCAAGTGGCGATACACAGCAAAGCCTAGGCCAAGGTGGACGCCACAGCAGTGTCAGACACGGTCTCCATCACGTGTATACGAGTAAATGAACGTGCCTGCGCTGTCAGGACACTAACTAGAGTGGTTAGCTACATTCACCTCCCTGGCAGTGTCTTGCAGTCCTCCAAGCCTCTTGACTATGGGTATGTGGCTCGATAACAAGTGAATAGACGCCGCATCTCTCTCGCCGTCAGGTGTAGCCGCGAATCATACTTAACGCAGCTTTGTGCACGCGTCAGCGTAGCGTCAGTCGAGCAAAGTCGGGACAAGTCGCATAAGAGGAGCAACAAAAACTCACGTTTCCGGTACCGGGAATCGAACCCGGGCCTCCTGGGTGAGAGCCAGGTATCCTAGCCACTAGACTACACCGGATTACGACGCCAGTGCTCTTCCTGCGAACGCAGCAACCAGCCACGATTAACTGACGACAACTGTAAGAAATACACTCTTTCACGTTATAGAACGGCATCCTCTGGACGCATTTCATGGAGACGAACGCCAGCAGTGACGAGAGCAAAAGGCGCCTACAAATCCTGTCGTTGCTCCACGTACTGTTCTACGACAATTCACGAAGCAGACGCTCACGCCTTGTTGTGCTGTTTCCTTTGCGGGCAATGGGTGCAGCTGTCTTCGACGCAGGAAACATTACACGTTTAGCAGCTGTGGGGTTGGAACCCACGCCTCCGAAGTGACTGGTGCCTAAAACCAGCGCCTTAGACCGCTCGGCCACTCTACCTACACAACACGCGCGACACAGGAGCTGCGTCCTAGCCCACGACAACACACAGCAACGGCACAAAAATGAGACGTCAAAATTGGCAACGGTGGGATTCGAACCCACGCCTCCGAAGAGACTGGTGCCTAAAACCAGCGCCTTAGACCGCTCGGCCACGTTACCGTTATAGCGCCGACGACAATACGTTTCCTTTGTACTACAAAGATCACTTCGAAATGGAAATATCTCGGCAATCGCTGTAACATGTATTTCCTCTGCTCTCCCATTGGAAGCGTCTCTTTAGGCCATCCACAACAAGAAAATGCCGTGCCCGCCGTGTGGTAGCGGCGCCACTTGTCTGAAGCTGTCGTAGTTAAGGCGACAGCATCAAGAGACGTTTTCGTGCCGTGACCAGGTTTCGAACGCACGCGTCCGAAGAGACTGGTGCCTAAAACAAGCGCCTTAGATCGCTCGGCCACGCTACCTGCGCTACCTTCGGCCCCAGTGTTCCTAGCATTTGTAGAAACGGTGCACGCCACAGCTTCCTGCTCCGCTGTTCATCCAATCCGTCGCACCTCAAACAACTGCCCTTTTCGACTACAGAGAGCACCGGACGTCTGCGCCTCACGGCCGCCGGCATTACGTGTTGGCGATGAAGTGGTAGTACAAACTGCGGACTGCGGAACACGAGTGAAAAATCAAGAAAGCACTGTGATTTCGAGTACTCGTGCACTATCGTCACTGCAACGGTAGCAAGGCAAAACTTTCAAAATTTCCGTGACCAGGATTCGAACCTGGGTTATTGCGGCCACAACGCAATGTCCTAACCACTAGACGATCACGGCCACGCACGCGCCCACGGAGGCAGCTGGCTGGAGTGCAAGTGGCGATACACAGCAAAGCCTAGGCCAAGGTGGACGCCACAGCAGTGTCAGACACGGTCTCCATCACGTGTATACGAGTAAATGAACGTGCCTGCGCTGTCAGGACACTAACTAGAGTGGTTAGCTACATTCACCTCCCTGGCAGTGTCTTGCAGTCCTCCAAGCCTCTTGACTATGGGTATGTGGCTCGATAACAAGTGAATAGACGCCGCATCTCTCTCGCCGTCAGGTGTAGCCGCGAATCATACTTAACGCAGCTTTGTGCACGCGTCAGCGTAGCGTCAGTCGAGCAAAGTCGGGACAAGTCGCATAAGAGGAGCAACAAAAACTCACGTTTCCGGTACCGGGAATCGAACCCGGGCCTCCTGGGTGAGAGCCAGGTATCCTAGCCACTAGACTACACCGGATTACGACGCCAGTGCTCTTCCTGCGAACGCAGCAACCAGCCACGATTAACTGACGACAACTGTAAGAAATACACTCTTTCACGTTATAGAACGGCATCCTCTGGACGCATTTCATGGAGACGAACGCCAGCAGTGACGAGAGCAAAAGGCGCCTACAAATCCTGTCGTTGCTCCACGTACTGTTCTACGACAATTCACGAAGCAGACGCTCACGCCTTGTTGTGCTGTTTCCTTTGCGGGCAATGGGTGCAGCTGTCTTCGACGCAGGAAACATTACACGTTTAGCAGCTGTGGGGTTGGAACCCACGCCTCCGAAGTGACTGGTGCCTAAAACCAGCGCCTTAGACCGCTCGGCCACTCTACCTACACAACACGCGCGACACAGGAGCTGCGTCCTAGCCCACGACAACACACAGCAACGGCACAAAAATGAGACGTCAAAATTGGCAACGGTGGGATTCGAACCCACGCCTCCGAAGAGACTGGTGCCTAAAACCAGCGCCTTAGACCGCTCGGCCACGTTACCGTTATAGCGCCGACGACAATACGTTTCCTTTGTACTACAAAGATCACTTCGAAATGGAAATATCTCGGCAATCGCTGTAACATGTATTTCCTCTGCTCTCCCATTGGAAGCGTCTCTTTAGGCCATCCACAACAAGAAAATGCCGTGCCCGCCGTGTGGTAGCGGCGCCACTTGTCTGAAGCTGTCGTAGTTAAGGCGACAGCATCAAGAGACGTTTTCGTGCCGTGACCAGGTTTCGAACGCACGCGTCCGAAGAGACTGGTGCCTAAAACAAGCGCCTTAGATCGCTCGGCCACGCTACCTGCGCTACCTTCGGCCCCAGTGTTCCTAGCATTTGTAGAAACGGTGCACGCCACAGCTTCCTGCTCCGCTGTTCATCCAATCCGTCGCACCTCAAACAACTGCCCTTTTCGACTACAGAGAGCACCGGACGTCTGCGCCTCACGGCCGCCGGCATTACGTGTTGGCGATGAAGTGGTAGTACAAACTGCGGACTGCGGAACACGAGTGAAAAATCAAGAAAGCACTGTGATTTCGAGTACTCGTGCACTATCGTCACTGCAACGGTAGCAAGGCAAAACTTTCAAAATTTCCGTGACCAGGATTCGAACCTGGGTTATTGCGGCCACAACGCAATGTCCTAACCACTAGACGATCACGGCCACGCACGCGCCCACGGAGGCAGCTGGCTGGAGTGCAAGTGGCGATACACAGCAAAGCCTAGGCCAAGGTGGACGCCACAGCAGTGTCAGACACGGTCTCCATCACGTGTATACGAGTAAATGAACGTGCCTGCGCTGTCAGGACACTAACTAGAGTGGTTAGCTACATTCACCTCCCTGGCAGTGTCTTGCAGTCCTCCAAGCCTCTTGACTATGGGTATGTGGCTCGATAACAAGTGAATAGACGCCGCATCTCTCTCGCCGTCAGGTGTAGCCGCGAATCATACTTAACGCAGCTTTGTGCACGCGTCAGCGTAGCGTCAGTCGAGCAAAGTCGGGACAAGTCGCATAAGAGGAGCAACAAAAACTCACGTTTCCGGTACCGGGAATCGAACCCGGGCCTCCTGGGTGAGAGCCAGGTATCCTAGCCACTAGACTACACCGGATTACGACGCCAGTGCTCTTCCTGCGAACGCAGCAACCAGCCACGATTAACTGACGACAACTGTAAGAAATACACTCTTTCACGTTATAGAACGGCATCCTCTGGACGCATTTCATGGAGACGAACGCCAGCAGTGACGAGAGCAAAAGGCGCCTACAAATCCTGTCGTTGCTCCACGTACTGTTCTACGACAATTCACGAAGCAGACGCTCACGCCTTGTTGTGCTGTTTCCTTTGCGGGCAATGGGTGCAGCTGTCTTCGACGCAGGAAACATTACACGTTTAGCAGCTGTGGGGTTGGAACCCACGCCTCCGAAGTGACTGGTGCCTAAAACCAGCGCCTTAGACCGCTCGGCCACTCTACCTACACAACACGCGCGACACAGGAGCTGCGTCCTAGCCCACGACAACACACAGCAACGGCACAAAAATGAGACGTCAAAATTGGCAACGGTGGGATTCGAACCCACGCCTCCGAAGAGACTGGTGCCTAAAACCAGCGCCTTAGACCGCTCGGCCACGTTACCGTTATAGCGCCGACGACAATACGTTTCCTTTGTACTACAAAGATCACTTCGAAATGGAAATATCTCGGCAATCGCTGTAACATGTATTTCCTCTGCTCTCCCATTGGAAGCGTCTCTTTAGGCCATCCACAACAAGAAAATGCCGTGCCCGCCGTGTGGTAGCGGCGCCACTTGTCTGAAGCTGTCGTAGTTAAGGCGACAGCATCAAGAGACGTTTTCGTGCCGTGACCAGGTTTCGAACGCACGCGTCCGAAGAGACTGGTGCCTAAAACAAGCGCCTTAGATCGCTCGGCCACGCTACCTGCGCTACCTTCGGCCCCAGTGTTCCTAGCATTTGTAGAAACGGTGCACGCCACAGCTTCCTGCTCCGCTGTTCATCCAATCCGTCGCACCTCAAACAACTGCCCTTTTCGACTACAGAGAGCACCGGACGTCTGCGCCTCACGGCCGCCGGCATTACGTGTTGGCGATGAAGTGGTAGTACAAACTGCGGACTGCGGAACACGAGTGAAAAATCAAGAAAGCACTGTGATTTCGAGTACTCGTGCACTATCGTCACTGCAACGGTAGCAAGGCAAAACTTTCAAAATTTCCGTGACCAGGATTCGAACCTGGGTTATTGCGGCCACAACGCAATGTCCTAACCACTAGACGATCACGGCCACGCACGCGCCCACGGAGGCAGCTGGCTGGAGTGCAAGTGGCGATACACAGCAAAGCCTAGGCCAAGGTGGACGCCACAGCAGTGTCAGACACGGTCTCCATCACGTGTATACGAGTAAATGAACGTGCCTGCGCTGTCAGGACACTAACTAGAGTGGTTAGCTACATTCACCTCCCTGGCAGTGTCTTGCAGTCCTCCAAGCCTCTTGACTATGGGTATGTGGCTCGATAACAAGTGAATAGACGCCGCATCTCTCTCGCCGTCAAGTGTAGCCGCGAATCATACTTAACGCAGCTTTGTGCACGCGTCAGCGTAGCGTCAGTCGAGCAAAGTCGGGACAAGTCGCATAAGAGGAGCAACAAAAACTCACGTTTCCGGTACCGGGAATCGAACCCGGGCCTCCTGGGTGAGAGCCAGGTATCCTAGCCACTAGACTACACCGGATTACGACGCCAGTGCTCTTCCTGCGAACGCAGCAACCAGCCACGATTAACTGACGACAACTGTAAGAAATACACTCTTTCACGTTATAGAACGGCATCCTCTGGACGCATTTCATGGAGACGAACGCCAGCAGTGACGAGAGCAAAAGGCGCCTACAAATCCTGTCGTTGCTCCACGTACTGTTCTACGACAATTCACGAAGCAGACGCTCACGCCTTGTTGTGCTGTTTCCTTTGCGGGCAGTGGGTGCAGCTGTCTTCGACGCAGGAAACATTACACGTTTAGCAGCTGTGGGGTTGGAACCCACGCTTCCGAAGTGACTGGTGCCTAAAACCAGCGCCTTAGACCGCTCGGCCACTCTACCTACACAACACGCGCGACACAGGAGCTGCGTCCTAGCCCACGACAACACACAGCAACGGCACAAAAATGAGACGTCAAAATTGGCAACGGTGGGATTCGAACCCACGCCTCCGAAGACACTGGTGCCTAAAACCAGCGCCTTAGACCGCTCGGCCACGTTACCGTTATAGCGCCGACGACAATACGTTTCCTTAGTACTACAAAGATCACTTCGAATTGAAATATCTCGGCAATCGCTGTAACATGTATTTCCTCTGCTCTCCCATTGGAAGCGTCTCTTTAGGCCATCCACAACAAGAAAATGCCGTGCCCGCCGTGTGGTAGCGGCGCCACTTGTCTGAAGCTGTCGTAGTTAAGGCGACAGCATCAAGAGACGTTTTCGTGCCGTGACCAGGTTTCGAACGCACGCGTCCGAAGAGACTGGTGCCTAAAACAAGCGCCTTAGATCGCTCGGCCACGCTACCTGCGCTACCTTCGGCCCCAGTGTTCCTAGCATTTGTAGAAACGGTGCACGCCACAGCTTCCTGCTCCGCTGTTCATCCAATCCGTCGCACCTCAAACAACTGCCCTTTTCGACTACAGAGAGCACCGGACGTCTGCGCCTCACGGCCGCCGGCATTACGTGTTGGCGATGAAGTGGTAGTACAAACTGCGGACTGCGGAACACGAGTGAAAAATCAAGAAAGCACTGTGATTTCGAGTACTCGTGCACTATCGTCACTGCAACGGTAGCAAGGCAAAACTTTCAAAATTTCCGTGACCAGGATTCGAACCTGGGTTATTGCGGCCACAACGCAATGTCCTAACCACTAGACGATCACGGCCACGCACGCGCCCACGGAGGCAGCTGGCTGGAGTGCAAGTGGCGATACACAGCAAAGCCTAGGCCAAGGTGGACGCCACAGCAGTGTCAGACACGGTCTCCATCACGTGTATACGAGTAAATGAACGTGCCTGCGCTGTCAGGACACTAACTAGAGTGGTTAGCTACATTCACCTCCCTGGCAGTGTCTTGCAGTCCTCCAAGCCTCTTGACTATGGGTATGTGGCTCGATAACAAGTGAATAGACGCCGCATCTCTCTCGCCGTCAGGTGTAGCCGCGAATCATACTTAACGCAGCTTTGTGCACGCGTCAGCGTAGCGTCAGTCGAGCAAAGTCGGGACAAGTCGCATAAGAGGAGCAACAAAAACTCACGTTTCCGGTACCGGGAATCGAACCCGGGCCTCCTGGGTGAGAGCCAGGTATCCTAGCCACTAGACTACACCGGATTACGACGCCAGTGCTCTTCCTGCGAACGCAGCAACCAGCCACGATTAACTGACGACAACTGTAAGAAATACACTCTTTCACGTTATAGAACGGCATCCTCTGGACGCATTTCATGGAGACGAACGCCAGCAGTGACGAGAGCAAAAGGCGCCTACAAATCCTGTCGTTGCTCCACGTACTGTTCTACGACAATTCACGAAGCAGACGCTCACGCCTTGTTGTGCTGTTTCCTTTGCGGGCAGTGGGTGCAGCTGTCTTCGACGCAGGAAACATTACACGTTTAGCAGCTGTGGGGTTGGAACCCACGCTTCCGAAGTGACTGGTGCCTAAAACCAGCGCCTTAGACCGCTCGGCCACTCTACCTACACAACACGCGCGACACAGGAGCTGCGTCCTAGCCCACGACAACACACAGCAACGGCACAAAAATGAGACGTCAAAATTGGCAACGGTGGGATTCGAACCCACGCCTCCGAAGACACTGGTGCCTAAAACCAGCGCCTTAGACCGCTCGGCCACGTTACCGTTATAGCGCCGACGACAATACGTTTCCTTAGTACTACAAAGATCACTTCGAATTGAAATATCTCGGCAATCGCTGTAACATGTATTTCCTCTGCTCTCCCATTGGAAGCGTCTCTTTAGGCCATCCACAACAAGAAAATGCCGTGCCCGCCGTGTGGTAGCGGCGCCACTTGTCTGAAGCTGTCGTAGTTAAGGCGACAGCATCAAGAGACGTTTTCGTGCCGTGACCAGGTTTCGAACGCACGCGTCCGAAGAGACTGGTGCCTAAAACAAGCGCCTTAGATCGCTCGGCCACGCTACCTGCGCTACCTTCGGCCCCAGTGTTCCTAGCATTTGTAGAAACGGTGCACGCCACAGCTTCCTGCTCCGCTGTTCATCCAATCCGTCGCACCTCAAACAACTGCCCTTTTCGACTACAGAGAGCACCGGACGTCTGCGCCTCACGGCCGCCGGCATTACGTGTTGGCGATGAAGTGGTAGTACAAACTGCGGACTGCGGAACACGAGTGAAAAATCAAGAAAGCACTGTGATTTCGAGTACTCGTGCACTATCGTCACTGCAACGGTAGCAAGGCAAAACTTTCAAAATTTCCGTGACCAGGATTCGAACCTGGGTTATTGCGGCCACAACGCAATGTCCTAACCACTAGACGATCACGGCCACGCACGCGCCCACGGAGGCAGCTGGCTGGAGTGCAAGTGGCGATACACAGCAAAGCCTAGGCCAAGGTGGACGCCACAGCAGTGTCAGACACGGTCTCCATCACGTGTATACGAGTAAATGAACGTGCCTGCGCTGTCAGGACACTAACTAGAGTGGTTAGCTACATTCACCTCCCTGGCAGTGTCTTGCAGTCCTCCAAGCCTCTTGACTATGGGTATGTGGCTCGATAACAAGTGAATAGACGCCGCATCTCTCTCGCCGTCAGGTGTAGCCGCGAATCATACTTAACGCAGCTTTGTGCACGCGTCAGCGTAGCGTCAGTCGAGCAAAGTCGGGACAAGTCGCATAAGAGGAGCAACAAAAACTCACGTTTCCGGTACCGGGAATCGAACCCGGGCCTCCTGGGTGAGAGCCAGGTATCCTAGCCACTAGACTACACCGGATTACGACGCCAGTGCTCTTCCTGCGAACGCAGCAACCAGCCACGATTAACTGACGACAACTGTAAGAAATACACTCTTTCACGTTATAGAACGGCATCCTCTGGACGCATTTCATGGAGACGAACGCCAGCAGTGACGAGAGCAAAAGGCGCCTACAAATCCTGTCGTTGCTCCACGTACTGTTCTACGACAATTCACGAAGCAGACGCTCACGCCTTGTTGTGCTGTTTCCTTTGCGGGCAGTGGGTGCAGCTGTCTTCGACGCAGGAAACATTACACGTTTAGCAGCTGTGGGGTTGGAACCCACGCTTCCGAAGTGACTGGTGCCTAAAACCAGCGCCTTAGACCGCTCGGCCACTCTACCTACACAACACGCGCGACACAGGAGCTGCGTCCTAGCCCACGACAACACACAGCAACGGCACAAAAATGAGACGTCAAAATTGGCAACGGTGGGATTCGAACCCACGCCTCCGAAGACACTGGTGCCTAAAACCAGCGCCTTAGACCGCTCGGCCACGTTACCGTTATAGCGCCGACGACAATACGTTTCCTTAGTACTACAAAGATCACTTCGAATTGAAATATCTCGGCAATCGCTGTAACATGTATTTCCTCTGCTCTCCCATTGGAAGCGTCTCTTTAGGCCATCCACAACAAGAAAATGCCGTGCCCGCCGTGTGGTAGCGGCGCCACTTGTCTGAAGCTGTCGTAGTTAAGGCGACAGCATCAAGAGACGTTTTCGTGCCGTGACCAGGTTTCGAACGCACGCGTCCGAAGAGACTGGTGCCTAAAACAAGCGCCTTAGATCGCTCGGCCACGCTACCTGCGCTACCTTCGGCCCCAGTGTTCCTAGCATTTGTAGAAACGGTGCACGCCACAGCTTCCTGCTCCGCTGTTCATCCAATCCGTCGCACCTCAAACAACTGCCCTTTTCGACTACAGAGAGCACCGGACGTCTGCGCCTCACGGCCGCCGGCATTACGTGTTGGCGATGAAGTGGTAGTACAAACTGCGGACTGCGGAACACGAGTGAAAAATCAAGAAAGCACTGTGATTTCGAGTACTCGTGCACTATCGTCACTGCAACGGTAGCAAGGCAAAACTTTCAAAATTTCCGTGACCAGGATTCGAACCTGGGTTATTGCGGCCACAACGCAATGTCCTAACCACTAGACGATCACGGCCACGCACGCGCCCACGGAGGCAGCTGGCTGGAGTGCAAGTGGCGATACACAGCAAAGCCTAGGCCAAGGTGGACGCCACAGCAGTGTCAGACACGGTCTCCATCACGTGTATACGAGTAAATGAACGTGCCTGCGCTGTCAGGACACTAACTAGAGTGGTTAGCTACATTCACCTCCCTGGCAGTGTCTTGCAGTCCTCCAAGCCTCTTGACTATGGGTATGTGGCTCGATAACAAGTGAATAGACGCCGCATCTCTCTCGCCGTCAGGTGTAGCCGCGAATCATACTTAACGCAGCTTTGTGCACGCGTCAGCGTAGCGTCAGTCGAGCAAAGTCGGGACAAGTCGCATAAGAGGAGCAACAAAAACTCACGTTTCCGGTACCGGGAATCGAACCCGGGCCTCCTGGGTGAGAGCCAGGTATCCTAGCCACTAGACTACACCGGATTACGACGCCAGTGCTCTTCCTGCGAACGCAGCAACCAGCCACGATTAACTGACGACAACTGTAAGAAATACACTCTTTCACGTTATAGAACGGCATCCTCTGGACGCATTTCATGGAGACGAACGCCAGCAGTGACGAGAGCAAAAGGCGCCTACAAATCCTGTCGTTGCTCCACGTACTGTTCTACGACAATTCACGAAGCAGACGCTCACGCCTTGTTGTGCTGTTTCCTTTGCGGGCAGTGGGTGCAGCTGTCTTCGACGCAGGAAACATTACACGTTTAGCAGCTGTGGGGTTGGAACCCACGCCTCCGAAGTGACTGGTGCCTAAAACCAGCGCCTTAGACCGCTCGGCCACTCTACCTACACAACACGCGCGACACAGGAGCTGCGTCCTAGCCCACGACAACACACAGCAACGGCACAAAAATGAGACGTCAAAATTGGCAACGGTGGGATTCGAACCCACGCCTCCGAAGAGACTGGTGCCTAAAACCAGCGCCTTAGACCGCTCGGCCACGTTACCGTTATAGCGCCGACGACAATACGTTTCCTTTGTACTACAAAGATCACTTCGAAATGGAAATATCTCGGCAATCGCTGTAACATGTATTTCCTCTGCTCTCCCATTGGAAGCGTCTCTTTAGGCCATCCACAACAAGAAAATGCCGTGCCCGCCGTGTGGTAGCGGCGCCACTTGTCTGAAGCTGTCGTAGTTAAGGCGACAGCATCAAGAGACGTTTTCGTGCCGTGACCAGGTTTCGAACGCACGCGTCCGAAGAGACTGGTGCCTAAAACAAGCGCCTTAGATCGCTCGGCCACGCTACCTGCGCTACCTTCGGCCCCAGTGTTCCTAGCATTTGTAGAAACGGTGCACGCCACAGCTTCCTGCTCCGCTGTTCATCCAATCCGTCGCACCTCAAACAACTGCCCTTTTCGACTACAGAGAGCACCGGACGTCTGCGCCTCACGGCCGCCGGCATTACGTGTTGGCGATGAAGTGGTAGTACAAACTGCGGACTGCGGAACACGAGTGAAAAATCAAGAAAGCACTGTGATTTCGAGTACTCGTGCACTATCGTCACTGCAACGGTAGCAAGGCAAAACTTTCAAAATTTCCGTGACCAGGATTCGAACCTGGGTTATTGCGGCCACAACGCAATGTCCTAACCACTAGACGATCACGGCCACGCACGCGCCCACGGAGGCAGCTGGCTGGAGTGCAAGTGGCGATACACAGCAAAGCCTAGGCCAAGGTGGACGCCACAGCAGTGTCAGACACGGTCTCCATCACGTGTATACGAGTAAATGAACGTGCCTGCGCTGTCAGGACACTAACTAGAGTGGTTAGCTACATTCACCTCCCTGGCAGTGTCTTGCAGTCCTCCAAGCCTCTTGACTATGGGTATGTGGCTCGATAACAAGTGAATAGACGCCGCATCTCTCTCGCCGTCAGGTGTAGCCGCGAATCATACTTAACGCAGCTTTGTGCACGCGTCAGCGTAGCGTCAGTCGAGCAAAGTCGGGACAAGTCGCATAAGAGGAGCAACAAAAACTCACGTTTCCGGTACCGGGAATCGAACCCGGGCCTCCTGGGTGAGAGCCAGGTATCCTAGCCACTAGACTACACCGGATTACGACGCCAGTGCTCTTCCTGCGAACGCAGCAACCAGCCACGATTAACTGACGACAACTGTAAGAAATACACTCTTTCACGTTATAGAACGGCATCCTCTGGACGCATTTCATGGAGACGAACGCCAGCAGTGACGAGAGCAAAAGGCGCCTACAAATCCTGTCGTTGCTCCACGTACTGTTCTACGACAATTCACGAAGCAGACGCTCACGCCTTGTTGTGCTGTTTCCTTTGCGGGCAATGGGTGCAGCTGTCTTCGACGCAGGAAACATTACACGTTTAGCAGCTGTGGGGTTGGAACCCACGCCTCCGAAGTGACTGGTGCCTAAAACCAGCGCCTTAGACCGCTCGGCCACTCTACCTACACAACACGCGCGACACAGGAGCTGCGTCCTAGCCCACGACAACACACAGCAACGGCACAAAAATGAGACGTCAAAATTGGCAACGGTGGGATTCGAACCCACGCCTCCGAAGAGACTGGTGCCTAAAACCAGCGCCTTAGACCGCTCGGCCACGTTACCGTTATAGCGCCGACGACAATACGTTTCCTTTGTACTACAAAGATCACTTCGAAATGGAAATATCTCGGCAATCGCTGTAACATGTATTTCCTCTGCTCTCCCATTGGAAGCGTCTCTTTAGGCCATCCACAACAAGAAAATGCCGTGCCCGCCGTGTGGTAGCGGCGCCACTTGTCTGAAGCTGTCGTAGTTAAGGCGACAGCATCAAGAGACGTTTTCGTGCCGTGACCAGGTTTCGAACGCACGCGTCCGAAGAGACTGGTGCCTAAAACAAGCGCCTTAGATCGCTCGGCCACGCTACCTGCGCTACCTTCGGCCCCAGTGTTCCTAGCATTTGTAGAAACGGTGCACGCCACAGCTTCCTGCTCCGCTGTTCATCCAATCCGTCGCACCTCAAACAACTGCCCTTTTCGACTACAGAGAGCACCGGACGTCTGCGCCTCACGGCCGCCGGCATTACGTGTTGGCGATGAAGTGGTAGTACAAACTGCGGACTGCGGAACACGAGTGAAAAATCAAGGAAGCACTGTGATTTCGAGTACTCGTGCACTATCGTCACTGCAACGGTAGCAAGGCAAAACTTTCAAAATTGCCGTGAGCAGGATTCGAACCTGGGTTATTGCGGCCACAACGCAATGTCCTAACCACTAGACGATCACGGCCACGCACGCGCCCACGGAGGCAGCTGGCTGGAGTGCAAGTGGCGATACACAGCAAAGCCTAGGCCAAGGTGGACGCCACAGCAGTGTCAGACACGGTCTCCATCACGTGTATACGAGTAAATGAACGTGCCTGCGCTGTCAGGACACTAACTAGAGTGGTTAGCTACATTCACCTCCCTGGCAGTGTCTTGCAGTCCTCCAAGCCTCTTGACTATGGGTATGTGGCTCGATAACAAGTGAATAGACGCCGCATCTCTCTCGCCGTCAGGTGTAGCCGCGAATCATACTTAACGCAGCTTTGTGCACGCGTCAGCGTAGCGTCAGTCGAGCAAAGTCGAGACAAGTCGCATTAGAGGAGCAACAAAAACTCACGTTTCCGGTACCGGGAATCGAACCCGGGCCTCCTGGGTGAGAGCCAGGTATCCTAGCCACTAGACTACACCGGATAACGACGCCAGTGCTCTTCCTGCGAACGCAGCAACCAGCCACGATTAACTGACGACAACTGTAAGAAATACACTCTTTCACGTTATAGAACGGCATCCTCTGGACGCATTTCATGGAGACGAACGCCAGCAGTGACGAGAGCAAAAGGCGCCTACAAATCCTGTCGTTGCTCCACGTACTGTTCTACGACAATTCACGAAGCAGACGCTCACGCCTTGTTGTGCTGTTTCCTTTGCGGGCAGTGGGTGCAGCTGTCTTCGACGCAGGAAACATTACACGTTTAGCAGCTGTGGGGTTGGAACCCACGCTTCCGAAGTGACTGGTGCCTAAAACCAGCGCCTTAGACCGCTCGGCCACTCTACCTACACAACACGCGCGACACAGGAGCTGCGTCCTAGCCCACGACAACACACAGCAACGGCACAAAAATGAGACGTCAAAATTGGCAACGGTGGGATTCGAACCCACGCCTCCGAAGACACTGGTGCCTAAAACCAGCGCCTTAGACCGCTCGGCCACGTTACCGTTATAGCGCCGACGACAATACGTTTCCTTAGTACTACAAAGATCACTTCGAATTGAAATATCTCGGCAATCGCTGTAACATGTATTTCCTCTGCTCTCCCATTGGAAGCGTCTCTTTAGGCCATCCACAACAAGAAAATGCCGTGCCCGCCGTGTGGTAGCGGCGCCACTTGTCTGAAGCTGTCGTAGTTAAGGCGACAGCATCAAGAGACGTTTTCGTGCCGTGACCAGGTTTCGAACGCACGCGTCCGAAGAGACTGGTGCCTAAAACAAGCGCCTTAGATCGCTCGGCCACGCTACCTGCGCTACCTTCGGCCCCAGTGTTCCTAGCATTTGTAGAAACGGTGCACGCCACAGCTTCCTGCTCCGCTGTTCATCCAATCCGTCGCACCTCAAACAACTGCCCTTTTCGACTACAGAGAGCACCGGACGTCTGCGCCTCACGGCCGCCGGCATTACGTGTTGGCGATGAAGTGGTAGTACAAACTGCGGACTGCGGAACACGAGTGAAAAATCAAGAAAGCACTGTGATTTCGAGTACTCGTGCACTATCGTCACTGCAACGGTAGCAAGGCAAAACTTTCAAAATTTCCGTGACCAGGATTCGAACCTGGGTTATTGCGGCCACAACGCAATGTCCTAACCACTAGACGATCACGGCCACGCACGCGCCCACGGAGGCAGCTGGCTGGAGTGCAAGTGGCGATACACAGCAAAGCCTAGGCCAAGGTGGACGCCACAGCAGTGTCAGACACGGTCTCCATCACGTGTATACGAGTAAATGAACGTGCCTGCGCTGTCAGGACACTAACTAGAGTGGTTAGCTACATTCACCTCCCTGGCAGTGTCTTGCAGTCCTCCAAGCCTCTTGACTATGGGTATGTGGCTCGATAACAAGTGAATAGACGCCGCATCTCTCTCGCCGTCAGGTGTAGCCGCGAATCATACTTAACGCAGCTTTGTGCACGCGTCAGCGTAGCGTCAGTCGAGCAAAGTCGGGACAAGTCGCATAAGAGGAGCAACAAAAACTCACGTTTCCGGTACCGGGAATCGAACCCGGGCCTCCTGGGTGAGAGCCAGGTATCCTAGCCACTAGACTACACCGGATTACGACGCCAGTGCTCTTCCTGCGAACGCAGCAACCAGCCACGATTAACTGACGACAACTGTAAGAAATACACTCTTTCACGTTATAGAACGGCATCCTCTGGACGCATTTCATGGAGACGAACGCCAGCAGTGACGAGAGCAAAAGGCGCCTACAAATCCTGTCGTTGCTCCACGTACTGTTCTACGACAATTCACGAAGCAGACGCTCACGCCTTGTTGTGCTGTTTCCTTTGCGGGCAATGGGTGCAGCTGTCTTCGACGCAGGAAACATTACACGTTTAGCAGCTGTGGGGTTGGAACCCACGCCTCCGAAGTGACTGGTGCCTAAAACCAGCGCCTTAGACCGCTCGGCCACTCTACCTACACAACACGCGCGACACAGGAGCTGCGTCCTAGCCCACGACAACACACAGCAACGGCACAAAAATGAGACGTCAAAATTGGCAACGGTGGGATTCGAACCCACGCCTCCGAAGAGACTGGTGCCTAAAACCAGCGCCTTAGACCGCTCGGCCACGTTACCGTTATAGCGCCGACGACAATACGTTTCCTTTGTACTACAAAGATCACTTCGAAATGGAAATATCTCGGCAATCGCTGTAACATGTATTTCCTCTGCTCTCCCATTGGAAGCGTCTCTTTAGGCCATCCACAACAAGAAAATGCCGTGCCCGCCGTGTGGTAGCGGCGCCACTTGTCTGAAGCTGTCGTAGTTAAGGCGACAGCATCAAGAGACGTTTTCGTGCCGTGACCAGGTTTCGAACGCACGCGTCCGAAGAGACTGGTGCCTAAAACAAGCGCCTTAGATCGCTCGGCCACGCTACCTGCGCTACCTTCGGCCCCAGTGTTCCTAGCATTTGTAGAAACGGTGCACGCCACAGCTTCCTGCTCCGCTGTTCATCCAATCCGTCGCACCTCAAACAACTGCCCTTTTCGACTACAGAGAGCACCGGACGTCTGCGCCTCACGGCCGCCGGCATTACGTGTTGGCGATGAAGTGGTAGTACAAACTGCGGACTGCGGAACACGAGTGAAAAATCAAGAAAGCACTGTGATTTCGAGTACTCGTGCACTATCGTCACTGCAACGGTAGCAAGGCAAAACTTTCAAAATTTCCGTGACCAGGATTCGAACCTGGGTTATTGCGGCCACAACGCAATGTCCTAACCACTAGACGATCACGGCCACGCACGCGCCCACGGAGGCAGCTGGCTGGAGTGCAAGTGGCGATACACAGCAAAGCCTAGGCCAAGGTGGACGCCACAGCAGTGTCAGACACGGTCTCCATCACGTGTATACGAGTAAATGAACGTGCCTGCGCTGTCAGGACACTAACTAGAGTGGTTAGCTACATTCACCTCCCTGGCAGTGTCTTGCAGTCCTCCAAGCCTCTTGACTATGGGTATGTGGCTCGATAACAAGTGAATAGACGCCGCATCTCTCTCGCCGTCAGGTGTAGCCGCGAATCATACTTAACGCAGCTTTGTGCACGCGTCAGCGTAGCGTCAGTCGAGCAAAGTCGGGACAAGTCGCATAAGAGGAGCAACAAAAACTCACGTTTCCGGTACCGGGAATCGAACCCGGGCCTCCTGGGTGAGAGCCAGGTATCCTAGCCACTAGACTACACCGGATTACGACGCCAGTGCTCTTCCTGCGAACGCAGCAACCAGCCACGATTAACTGACGACAACTGTAAGAAATACACTCTTTCACGTTATAGAACGGCATCCTCTGGACGCATTTCATGGAGACGAACGCCAGCAGTGACGAGAGCAAAAGGCGCCTACAAATCCTGTCGTTGCTCCACGTACTGTTCTACGACAATTCACGAAGCAGACGCTCACGCCTTGTTGTGCTGTTTCCTTTGCGGGCAATGGGTGCAGCTGTCTTCGACGCAGGAAACATTACACGTTTAGCAGCTGTGGGGTTGGAACCCACGCCTCCGAAGTGACTGGTGCCTAAAACCAGCGCCTTAGACCGCTCGGCCACTCTACCTACACAACACGCGCGACACAGGAGCTGCGTCCTAGCCCACGACAACACACAGCAACGGCACAAAAATGAGACGTCAAAATTGGCAACGGTGGGATTCGAACCCACGCCTCCGAAGAGACTGGTGCCTAAAACCAGCGCCTTAGACCGCTCGGCCACGTTACCGTTATAGCGCCGACGACAATACGTTTCCTTTGTACTACAAAGATCACTTCGAAATGGAAATATCTCGGCAATCGCTGTAACATGTATTTCCTCTGCTCTCCCATTGGAAGCGTCTCTTTAGGCCATCCACAACAAGAAAATGCCGTGCCCGCCGTGTGGTAGCGGCGCCACTTGTCTGAAGCTGTCGTAGTTAAGGCGACAGCATCAAGAGACGTTTTCGTGCCGTGACCAGGTTTCGAACGCACGCGTCCGAAGAGACTGGTGCCTAAAACAAGCGCCTTAGATCGCTCGGCCACGCTACCTGCGCTACCTTCGGCCCCAGTGTTCCTAGCATTTGTAGAAACGGTGCACGCCACAGCTTCCTGCTCCGCTGTTCATCCAATCCGTCGCACCTCAAACAACTGCCCTTTTCGACTACAGAGAGCACCGGACGTCTGCGCCTCACGGCCGCCGGCATTACGTGTTGGCGATGAAGTGGTAGTACAAACTGCGGACTGCGGAACACGAGTGAAAAATCAAGGAAGCACTGTGATTTCGAGTACTCGTGCACTATCGTCACTGCAACGGTAGCAAGGCAAAACTTTCAAAATTGCCGTGACCAGGATTCGAACCTGGGTTATTGCGGCCACAACGCAATGTCCTAACCACTAGACGATCACGGCCACGCACGCGCCCACGGAGGCAGCTGGCTGGAGTGCAAGTGGCGATACACAGCAAAGCCTAGGCCAAGGTGGACGCCACAGCAGTGTCAGACACGGTCTCCATCACGTGTATACGAGTAAATGAACGTGCCTGCGCTGTCAGGACACTAACTAGAGTGGTTAGCTACATTCACCTCCCTGGCAGTGTCTTGCAGTCCTCCAAGCCTCTTGACTATGGGTATGTGGCTCGATAACAAGTGAATAGACGCCGCATCTCTCTCGCCGTCAGGTGTAGCCGCGAATCATACTTAACGCAGCTTTGTGCACGCGTCAGCGTAGCGTCAGTCGAGCAAAGTCGAGACAAGTCGCATTAGAGGAGCAACAAAAACTCACGTTTCCGGTACCGGGAATCGAACCCGGGCCTCCTGGGTGAGAGCCAGGTATCCTAGCCACTAGACTACACCGGATAACGACGCCAGTGCTCTTCCTGCGAACGCAGCAACCAGCCACGATTAACTGACGACAACTGTAAGAAATACACTCTTTCACGTTATAGAACGGCATCCTCTGGACGCATTTCATGGAGACGAACGCCAGCAGTGACGAGAGCAAAAGGCGCCTACAAATCCTGTCGTTGCTCCACGTACTGTTCTACGACAATTCACGAAGCAGACGCTCACGCCTTGTTGTGCTGTTTCCTTTGCGGGCAGTGGGTGCAGCTGTCTTCGACGCAGGAAACATTACACGTTTAGCAGCTGTGGGGTTGGAACCCACGCTTCCGAAGTGACTGGTGCCTAAAACCAGCGCCTTAGACCGCTCGGCCACTCTACCTACACAACACGCGCGACACAGGAGCTGCGTCCTAGCCCACGACAACACACAGCAACGGCACAAAAATGAGACGTCAAAATTGGCAACGGTGGGATTCGAACCCACGCCTCCGAAGAGACTGGTGCCTAAAACCAGCGCCTTAGACCGCTCGGCCACGTTACCGTTATAGCGCCGACGACAATACGTTTCCTTTGTACTACAAAGATCACTTCGAAATGGAAATATCTCGGCAATCGCTGTAACATGTATTTCCTCTGCTCTCCCATTGGAAGCGTCTCTTTAGGCCATCCACAACAAGAAAATGCCGTGCCCGCCGTGTGGTAGCGGCGCCACTTGTCTGAAGCTGTCGTAGTTAAGGCGACAGCATCAAGAGACGTTTTCGTGCCGTGACCAGGTTTCGAACGCACGCGTCCGAAGAGACTGGTGCCTAAAACAAGCGCCTTAGATCGCTCGGCCACGCTACCTGCGCTACCTTCGGCCCCAGTGTTCCTAGCATTTGTAGAAACGGTGCACGCCACAGCTTCCTGCTCCGCTGTTCATCCAATCCGTCGCACCTCAAACAACTGCCCTTTTCGACTACAGAGAGCACCGGACGTCTGCGCCTCACGGCCGCCGGCATTACGTGTTGGCGATGAAGTGGTAGTACAAACTGCGGACTGCGGAACACGAGTGAAAAATCAAGAAAGCACTGTGATTTCGAGTACTCGTGCACTATCGTCACTGCAACGGTAGCAAGGCAAAACTTTCAAAATTTCCGTGACCAGGATTCGAACCTGGGTTATTGCGGCCACAACGCAATGTCCTAACCACTAGACGATCACGGCCACGCACGCGCCCACGGAGGCAGCTGGCTGGAGTGCAAGTGGCGATACACAGCAAAGCCTAGGCCAAGGTGGACGCCACAGCAGTGTCAGACACGGTCTCCATCACGTGTATACGAGTAAATGAACGTGCCTGCGCTGTCAGGACACTAACTAGAGTGGTTAGCTACATTCACCTCCCTGGCAGTGTCTTGCAGTCCTCCAAGCCTCTTGACTATGGGTATGTGGCTCGATAACAAGTGAATAGACGCCGCATCTCTCTCGCCGTCAGGTGTAGCCGCGAATCATACTTAACGCAGCTTTGTGCACGCGTCAGCGTAGCGTCAGTCGAGCAAAGTCGGGACAAGTCGCATAAGAGGAGCAACAAAAACTCACGTTTCCGGTACCGGGAATCGAACCCGGGCCTCCTGGGTGAGAGCCAGGTATCCTAGCCACTAGACTACACCGGATTACGACGCCAGTGCTCTTCCTGCGAACGCAGCAACCAGCCACGATTAACTGACGACAACTGTAAGAAATACACTCTTTCACGTTATAGAACGGCATCCTCTGGACGCATTTCATGGAGACGAACGCCAGCAGTGACGAGAGCAAAAGGCGCCTACAAATCCTGTCGTTGCTCCACGTACTGTTCTACGACAATTCACGAAGCAGACGCTCACGCCTTGTTGTGCTGTTTCCTTTGCGGGCAATGGGTGCAGCTGTCTTCGACGCAGGAAACATTACACGTTTAGCAGCTGTGGGGTTGGAACCCACGCCTCCGAAGTGACTGGTGCCTAAAACCAGCGCCTTAGACCGCTCGGCCACTCTACCTACACAACACGCGCGACACAGGAGCTGCGTCCTAGCCCACGACAACACACAGCAACGGCACAAAAATGAGACGTCAAAATTGGCAACGGTGGGATTCGAACCCACGCCTCCGAAGAGACTGGTGCCTAAAACCAGCGCCTTAGACCGCTCGGCCACGTTACCGTTATAGCGCCGACGACAATACGTTTCCTTTGTACTACAAAGATCACTTCGAAATGGAAATATCTCGGCAATCGCTGTAACATGTATTTCCTCTGCTCTCCCATTGGAAGCGTCTCTTTAGGCCATCCACAACAAGAAAATGCCGTGCCCGCCGTGTGGTAGCGGCGCCACTTGTCTGAAGCTGTCGTAGTTAAGGCGACAGCATCAAGAGACGTTTTCGTGCCGTGACCAGGTTTCGAACGCACGCGTCCGAAGAGACTGGTGCCTAAAACAAGCGCCTTAGATCGCTCGGCCACGCTACCTGCGCTACCTTCGGCCCCAGTGTTCCTAGCATTTGTAGAAACGGTGCACGCCACAGCTTCCTGCTCCGCTGTTCATCCAATCCGTCGCACCTCAAACAACTGCCCTTTTCGACTACAGAGAGCACCGGACGTCTGCGCCTCACGGCCGCCGGCATTACGTGTTGGCGATGAAGTGGTAGTACAAACTGCGGACTGCGGAACACGAGTGAAAAATCAAGAAAGCACTGTGATTTCGAGTACTCGTGCACTATCGTCACTGCAACGGTAGCAAGGCAAAACTTTCAAAATTTCCGTGACCAGGATTCGAACCTGGGTTATTGCGGCCACAACGCAATGTCCTAACCACTAGACGATCACGGCCACGCACGCGCCCACGGAGGCAGCTGGCTGGAGTGCAAGTGGCGATACACAGCAAAGCCTAGGCCAAGGTGGACGCCACAGCAGTGTCAGACACGGTCTCCATCACGTGTATACGAGTAAATGAACGTGCCTGCGCTGTCAGGACACTAACTAGAGTGGTTAGCTACATTCACCTCCCTGGCAGTGTCTTGCAGTCCTCCAAGCCTCTTGACTATGGGTATGTGGCTCGATAACAAGTGAATAGACGCCGCATCTCTCTCGCCGTCAGGTGTAGCCGCGAATCATACTTAACGCAGCTTTGTGCACGCGTCAGCGTAGCGTCAGTCGAGCAAAGTCGGGACAAGTCGCATAAGAGGAGCAACAAAAACTCACGTTTCCGGTACCGGGAATCGAACCCGGGCCTCCTGGGTGAGAGCCAGGTATCCTAGCCACTAGACTACACCGGATTACGACGCCAGTGCTCTTCCTGCGAACGCAGCAACCAGCCACGATTAACTGACGACAACTGTAAGAAATACACTCTTTCACGTTATAGAACGGCATCCTCTGGACGCATTTCATGGAGACGAACGCCAGCAGTGACGAGAGCAAAAGGCGCCTACAAATCCTGTCGTTGCTCCACGTACTGTTCTACGACAATTCACGAAGCAGACGCTCACGCCTTGTTGTGCTGTTTCCTTTGCGGGCAATGGGTGCAGCTGTCTTCGACGCAGGAAACATTACACGTTTAGCAGCTGTGGGGTTGGAACCCACGCCTCCGAAGTGACTGGTGCCTAAAACCAGCGCCTTAGACCGCTCGGCCACTCTACCTACACAACACGCGCGACACAGGAGCTGCGTCCTAGCCCACGACAACACACAGCAACGGCACAAAAATGAGACGTCAAAATTGGCAACGGTGGGATTCGAACCCACGCCTCCGAAGAGACTGGTGCCTAAAACCAGCGCCTTAGACCGCTCGGCCACGTTACCGTTATAGCGCCGACGACAATACGTTTCCTTTGTACTACAAAGATCACTTCGAAATGGAAATATCTCGGCAATCGCTGTAACATGTATTTCCTCTGCTCTCCCATTGGAAGCGTCTCTTTAGGCCATCCACAACAAGAAAATGCCGTGCCCGCCGTGTGGTAGCGGCGCCACTTGTCTGAAGCTGTCGTAGTTAAGGCGACAGCATCAAGAGACGTTTTCGTGCCGTGACCAGGTTTCGAACGCACGCGTCCGAAGAGACTGGTGCCTAAAACAAGCGCCTTAGATCGCTCGGCCACGCTACCTGCGCTACCTTCGGCCCCAGTGTTCCTAGCATTTGTAGAAACGGTGCACGCCACAGCTTCCTGCTCCGCTGTTCATCCAATCCGTCGCACCTCAAACAACTGCCCTTTTCGACTACAGAGAGCACCGGACGTCTGCGCCTCACGGCCGCCGGCATTACGTGTTGGCGATGAAGTGGTAGTACAAACTGCGGACTGCGGAACACGAGTGAAAAATCAAGGAAGCACTGTGATTTCGAGTACTCGTGCACTATCGTCACTGCAACGGTAGCAAGGCAAAACTTTCAAAATTGCCGTGACCAGGATTCGAACCTGGGTTATTGCGGCCACAACGCAATGTCCTAACCACTAGACGATCACGGCCACGCACGCGCCCACGGAGGCAGCTGGCTGGAGTGCAAGTGGCGATACACAGCAAAGCCTAGGCCAAGGTGGACGCCACAGCAGTGTCAGACACGGTCTCCATCACGTGTATACGAGTAAATGAACGTGCCTGCGCTGTCAGGACACTAACTAGAGTGGTTAGCTACATTCACCTCCCTGGCAGTGTCTTGCAGTCCTCCAAGCCTCTTGACTATGGGTATGTGGCTCGATAACAAGTGAATAGACGCCGCATCTCTCTCGCCGTCAGGTGTAGCCGCGAATCATACTTAACGCAGCTTTGTGCACGCGTCAGCGTAGCGTCAGTCGAGCAAAGTCGAGACAAGTCGCATTAGAGGAGCAACAAAAACTCACGTTTCCGGTACCGGGAATCGAACCCGGGCCTCCTGGGTGAGAGCCAGGTATCCTAGCCACTAGACTACACCGGATAACGACGCCAGTGCTCTTCCTGCGAACGCAGCAACCAGCCACGATTAACTGACGACAACTGTAAGAAATACACTCTTTCACGTTATAGAACGGCATCCTCTGGACGCATTTCATGGAGACGAACGCCAGCAGTGACGAGAGCAAAAGGCGCCTACAAATCCTGTCGTTGCTCCACGTACTGTTCTACGACAATTCACGAAGCAGACGCTCACGCCTTGTTGTGCTGTTTCCTTTGCGGGCAGTGGGTGCAGCTGTCTTCGACGCAGGAAACATTACACGTTTAGCAGCTGTGGGGTTGGAACCCACGCTTCCGAAGTGACTGGTGCCTAAAACCAGCGCCTTAGACCGCTCGGCCACTCTACCTACACAACACGCGCGACACAGGAGCTGCGTCCTAGCCCACGACAACACACAGCAACGGCACAAAAATGAGACGTCAAAATTGGCAACGGTGGGATTCGAACCCACGCCTCCGAAGACACTGGTGCCTAAAACCAGCGCCTTAGACCGCTCGGCCACGTTACCGTTATAGCGCCGACGACAATACGTTTCCTTAGTACTACAAAGATCACTTCGAATTGAAAATATCTCGGCAATCGCTGTAACATGTATTTCCTCTGCTCTCCCATTGGAAGCGTCTCTTTAGGCCATCCACAACAAGAAAAATGCCGTGCCCGCCGTGTGGTAGCGGCGCCACTTGTCTGAAGCTGTCGTAGTTAAGGCGACAGCATCAAGAGACGTTTTCGTGCCGTGACCAGGTTTCGAACGCACGCGTCCGAAGAGACTGGTGCCTAAAACAAGCGCCTTAGATCGCTCGGCCACGCTACCTGCGCTACCTTCGGCCCCAGTGTTCCTAGCATTTGTAGAAACGGTGCACGCCACAGCTTCCTGCTCCGCTGTTCATCCAATCCGTCGCACCTCAAACAACTGCCCTTTTCGACTACAGAGAGCACCGGACGTCTGCGCCTCACGGCCGCCGGCATTACGTGTTGGCGATGAAGTGGTAGTACAAACTGCGGACTGCGGAACACGAGTGAAAAAATCAAGAAAGCACTGTGATTTCGAGTACTCGTGCACTATCGTCACTGCAACGGTAGCAAGGCAAAAACTTTCAAAATTTCCGTGACCAGGATTCGAACCTGGGTTATTGCGGCCACAACGCAATGTCCTAACCACTAGACGATCACGGCCACGCACGCGCCCACGGAGGCAGCTGGCTGGAGTGCAAGTGGCGATACACAGCAAAGCCTAGGCCAAGGTGGACGCCACAGCAGTGTCAGACACGGTCTCCATCACGTGTATACGAGTAAATGAACGTGCCTGCGCTGTCAGGACACTAACTAGAGTGGTTAGCTACATTCACCTCCCTGGCAGTGTCTTGCAGTCCTCCAAGCCTCTTGACTATGGGTATGTGGCTCGATAACAAGTGAATAGACGCCGCATCTCTCTCGCCGTCAGGTGTAGCCGCGAATCATACTTAACGCAGCTTTGTGCACGCGTCAGCGTAGCGTCAGTCCGAGCAAAGTCGGGACAAGTCGCATAAGAGGAGCAACAAAAACTCACGTTTCCGGTACCGGGAATCGAACCCGGGCCTCCTGGGTGAGAGCCAGGTATCCTAGCCACTAGGACTACACCGGATTACGACGCCAGTGCTCTTCCTGCGAACGCAGCAACCAGCCACGATTAACTGACGACAACTGTAAGAAATACACTCTTTCACGTTATAGAACGGCATCCTCTGGACGCATTTCATGGAGACGAACGCCAGCAGTGACGAGAGCAAAAGGCGCCTACAAATCCTGTCGTTGCTCCACGTACTGTTCTACGACAATTCACGAAGCAGACGCTCACGCCTTGTTGTGCTGTTTCCTTTGCGGGCAGTGGGTGCAGCTGTCTTCGACGCAGGAAACATTACACGTTTAGCAGCTGTGGGGTTGGAACCCACGCCTCCGAAGTGACTGGTGCCTAAAACCAGCGCCTTAGACCGCTCGGCCACTCTACCTACACAACACGCGCGGACACAGGAGCTGCGTCCTAGCCCACGACAACACACAGCAACGGCACAAAAATGAGACGTCAAAATTGGCAACGGTGGGATTCGAACCCACGCCTCCGAAGAGACTGGTGCCTAAAACCAGCGCCTTAGACCGCTCGGCCACGTTACCGTTATAGCGCCGACGACAATACGTTTCCTTTGTACTACAAAGATCACTTCGAAATGGAAATATCTCGGCAATCGCTGTAACATGTATTTCCTCTGCTCTCCCATTGGAAGCGTCTCTTTAGGCCATCCACAACAAGAAAATGCCGTGCCCGCCGTGTGGTAGCGGCGCCACTTGTCTGAAGCTGTCGTAGTTAAGGCGACAGCATCAAGAGACGTTTTCGTGCCGTGACCAGGTTTCGAACGCACGCGTCCGAAGAGACTGGTGCCTAAAACAAGCGCCTTAGATCGCTCGGCCACGCTACCTGCGCTACCTTCGGCCCCAGTGTTCCTAGCATTTGTAGAAACGGTGCACGCCACAGCTTCCTGCTCCGCTGTTCATCCAATCCGTCGCACCTCAAACAACTGCCCTTTTCGACTACAGAGAGCACCGGACGTCTGCGCCTCACGGCCGCCGGCATTACGTGTTGGCGATGAAGTGGTAGTACAAAACTGCGGACTGCGGAACACGAGTGAAAAATCAAGAAAGCACTGTGATTTCGAGTACTCGTGCACTATCGTCACTGCAACGGTAGCAAGGCAAAACTTTCAAAAATTTCCGTGACCAGGATTCGAACCTGGGTTATTGCGGCCACAAACGCAATGTCCTAACCACTAGACGATCACGGCCACGCACGCGCCCACGGAGGCAGCTGGCTGGAGTGCAAGTGGCGATACACAGCAAAGCCTAGGCCAAGGTGGACGCCACAGCAGTGTCAGACACGGTCTCCATCACGTGTATACGAGTAAATGAACGTGCCTGCGCTGTCAGGACACTAACTAGAGTGGTTAGCTACATTCACCTCCCTGGCAGTGTCTTGCAGTCCTCCAAGCCTCTTGACTATGGTATGTGGCTCGATAACAAGTGAATAGACGCCGCATCTCTCTCGCCGTCAGGTGTAGCCGCGAATCATACTTAACGCAGCTTTGTGCACGCGTCAGCGTAGCGTCAGTCGAGCAAAGTCGGGACAAGTCGCATAAGAGGAGCAACAAAAACTCACGTTTCCGGTACCGGGAATCGAACCCGGGCCTCCTGGGTGAGAGCCAGGTATCCTAGCCACTAGACTACACCGGATTACGACGCCAGTGCTCTTCCTGCGAACGCAGCAACCAGCCACGATTAACTGACGACAACTGTAAGAAATACACTCTTTCACGTTATAGAACGGCATCCTCTGGACGCATTCATGGAGACGAACGCCAGCAGTGACGAGAGCAAAAGGCGCCTACAAATCCTGTCGTTGCTCCACGTACTGTTCTACGACAATTCACGAAGCAGACGCTCACGCCTTGTTGTGCTGTTTCCTTTGCGGGCAATGGGTGCAGCTGTCTTCGACGCAGGAAACATTACACGTTTAGCAGCTGTGGGGTTGGAACCCACGCCTCCGAAGTGACTGGTGCCTAAAACCAGCGCCTTAGACCGCTCGGCCACTCTACCTACACAACACGCGCGACACAGGAGCTGCGTCCTAGCCCACGACAACACACAGCAACGGCACAAAAATGAGACGTCAAAATTGGCAACGGTGGGATTCGAACCCACGCCTCCGAAGAGACTGGTGCCTAAAACCAGCGCCTTAGACCGCTCGGCCACGTTACCGTTATAGCGCCGACGACAATACGTTTCCTTTGTACTACAAAGATCACTTCGAAATGGAAATATCTCGGCAATCGCTGTAACATGTATTTCCTCTGCTCTCCCATTGGAAGCGTCTCTTTAGGCCATCCACAACAAGAAAATGCCCGTGCCCGCCGTGTGGTAGCGGCGCCACTTGTCTGAAGCTGTCGTAGTTAAGGCGACAGCATCAAGAGACGTTTTCGTGCCGTGACCAGGTTTCGAACGCACGCGTCCGAAGAGACTGGTGCCTAAAACAAGCGCCTTAGATCGCTCGGCCACGCTACCTGCGCTACCTTCGGCCCCAGTGTTCCTAGCATTTGTAGAAACGGTGCACGCCACAGCTTAACACGCGATCTAGTGT
>NW_026062416.1:0-22043 GCF_023897955.1 Schistocerca gregaria
ACACTAGATCGCGTGTTCAATTCTTAAAGGATAACAACATAATCATCCCACAACAATTCCGATTCCGCGAAGAACACAGCACCACCCACCGGGTGACCAGACTAGTCGAGCACATATGTCAGGCCAGAAACATTAGACACAGTACTGGAGCAGTCCTGCTTGACATTGGAAAAGCATTCGGATAACGCCTTATCTACAAGCTCCACCAGTACAACTGCCCCATCCACATTATTGCTTCTTTTCTCCGCAACAGAGCATTCTATGTCCATGTACCAGGAGCGGCAAGTAACACTAGATCCATAGAGGCTGGAGTCCCGCAAGGCTCAGTGCTGGGGCCCATTCTCTACTCAATATACACAAACAAACAGCTGGGAGGACACTTGTCACTATTTGCAGACGACACTGCAGTCTACCGCAGCAGTTCTAACCTGCAATATAGAGTCACAAAAATAGAGCAACACCTACAATCCATCCAGAAATGGGCTAACCAAAAAAACAATAAACGCGGAGAAAACCCAAGCAATACAATACGATTCACATTCAAAAAGAATACCTCCTAACCTGCGTATACGCCTCAGAAATAACAATCTTCCATGGTCAGGCACAATAAAGTATCTAGGCATCAAGCTGGACAAGAGGTTGACATTTAGAGACCACGTTACACACGTTTGTAACAAGGCTGCACCAGCAATATTCAGACTGTGCCCAATCATCAAAGGAAACAGAATAAATATGCGCGCCAAAAAGAAAATCTTCAAAACCGTCATAGGAACCAGCCATCACTTACGGCTCTGAAAATCTGGTCAATGGCCGCAGACACCAACATAACAAGAGTAAAAAAAAGGGTGCACAACAAATAATTCAGAATTGCTGCTGATGCCGGCCGGTACCAGACAAACCGAGACATATACACAAACCATAACATACTCAAAATCCCGGAAATCATCCAAACAAAAATCCATAAAGTTTTTTTTTTTTTTCCCACCAAACCACGGATTCGAACCACCCACTCATCAGAAATCTGGGACAAAATCCACCCGACCCAAGAACGACATTTCCCATCACGACAAAACACCACAAACTACAACATACCATGATAAACAAAAATAAAATACAAACACCATAACACTCACTCAAACAACAAACATCTACACACACCCAAGAGACCCTATCATCCCATCATTTTGTTACCCAACATAATCAGACAGAAGGCAGGGATCAAGGACAGATCCGGTCCTTCGAGTACAGGGGGTAAAAAAATACCCATCAGACCAGCTCGCTCTCTCTCTCTCTCTCTCTCTCTCTCTCTCTCTCTCTCTCTCTCTCTCTCTCTCTCCGTGCCGACGCTGCCCCGCACACGCGTTCGGCCGACACCACACGACAGGTCTTTGGGGCCCCGCCACTGCGCACACGCACGCCTCCTCCTCTTCCTTAGTTCTTTTTCGCTTTTCTTTTCTCCCCCGCCCCCCGCTCTCACCGCCACATCATCCCGCAACCCTTGGGGGATGTTTCCCAACATCAACGCGCCCCAATTCCACTCTCTGCCCGTGCCGCACTCTCCACTTTGCTTCTCCCCGTCCCCTACACACACGACTACCGAAACCCCGGTTGACACACCTTCTCGTAGGACAGGGGTGCGTGCGTGCGTTGTCTTGACGGTGACAGCAACAGCAACGGATCCGTCCATCCCATTCCCCCCCACTCGGTAAAGAACCATGTTCAACCCACACTACACAACAAGGGGGGCACACACGAACGCGAAAGAAAGGGCAGGGCAGGGGCAACTATCTCGTACACATTCTTCCTCAGAACCCACATATCGCATCAACGAACGGCAGGCCAATTGCGGACTCAGCCGTGTCAGGCAAATCCAACCCAACCAACACCTCCCACGGAAACCCTGACACTGATCCAGCAGTACGTCCACATACATCGCCACACCAAATACGGGTGACGAGTGAGCAACAAATGGAACAATACACAACAAGGGCTGACCTAATAAAAACTGCACGTCACGTCATACCTTCCAGACAGACGCAGTTCCGACGGGACGGCGGAACCGTATACGTACCTTTCAGCCACAACAACCGACCGACTGGACACGCCCGCGTCTCCAGCCAGCCAACCACCAGGGCCACACAGCCCGCAAGTTTCAGCGTCAACACTTCTTAACGTACGTTGCAAACTTTTCAAAACATTGCCACACACACACACACACACACACACCACGAAAAGCGTCAACCTCTCTCACACTGGATACACTCAACACTTTTTGTCGGCGGAGCTTGAGGCCAACGGTTGACACACCCCCACCGGCCACACAGGTTTCCCTTTGAAAATTGCAGTGACGGAGACGGTTGTTTCCGAGAGCGCGAGCTGGACGGAGCTGCGGCGCCGCCGCCGCCGCCGAGGGGTAATGAACGCACGCGATGCCGCATGACAGCCCATCACCCAAAGTTTCACCCACAACTGCACAGGTCGCACCCCCTTTTCGCGCCATACTAGTGTCGATCGTCAATTACAGCTGACGGTGTTCGCATTTGCCACTTGACGGGGGGGAAAAGAAAACAAACATCTGACACGCCATGTGTTTCTCTCTCTCTGTTACATCTAGGTCATTCGGCAGCCACTGTAAAAAAAAAAATATTTTTACGACATGGTTGGGTAAGTGATTTAAAGACAACAATTGTGGGTCACACACCATAGACCATTTCGATAGTGTTCTTGTTCTTCTCTGTTTCCTTTTTTTATCGCTCAATTGAAATAAAACCTGGGGATGATGCAATGCTGCGATATGGCACAACCGTCGTCCATTGTACACAACTCGGGAACAAAAAGAAACCAATTCAGGGAACGTTCGTTCCTTCACAACGTTTCTTTCAACGCACTTGGTCTTTACCATCCTGTATTCAACACACATTTCCTTTCATCAAACTAGGGCATTTCCATAACAGTATTTGCAATACTGCTTCTTCGACGTCATTTCACCATCTCAACTAGAGACAAACAAACAAACAACAAAATAGGAAAACAGCCTTGAGAACCCCGTCCACCAAATTTCAGTTAGCACGGCATCCAAGATTCTTTTCCGGGGAGTGCAGTGCAGCTGACGCTGCTCAGACCATATACCGTCGCCAGTCTCACTCAACTCTTGCGCATTCCATTCTACGCTACGTGACTATGCAAAAATGAATGAATCAAACCCGCCCAGAGAGCGTCTTGTGCGAGGGGACACACGATATAGAGAACAACAAAACACACAGGGGACACCACCAAAGTTGGAGAGAACGTTTCCACCACGGCAGCCGCGCCGTTACGCGCTTTTTTTTTTTTTTTTTTTTTTTTTTTTTTTCCTCCCCCCCACTGCACACCTCCGACACCACGGGAACGTTCACCGTCCCGTTGCCCTACACTGGCGTTTTCTTTTCAACCCCCCACCCTATTCCTCGCTCCCCGGACATTCGACCGATCACAAAGTGCAACCTCTCGTTACCGTCGGGTGCCCCTCTTCATCCCCGGGGCGCCAACAACAAAACAAAAACACCACCGACGCCGTCGTCTCGCGTCACCTCACTCAACTGAGCGGAAAATACACGTACATCCAGAATGACGACACCGCCTCCACAAACAAAAACCAGACGTCAGACGTCAGGTCGAAAGAGGGCACCGTACGTCGTGGCGCGTGGTCTCCTAACTCACCTCGCGCGTACAAATACAATGCAATGCGTGTCTCCTCACGTTCACACACACCACCTCCACGCTCCACTTTTACGTCGCCCAACCAACCAACTAACTAACTTAACCCACCCGCTCGGCGTAGAAGCAGCTGTAGGCGGCAACGTGTTTCTCACCCTCGCCACCAACGGTGTGACATCCGACAATCGCGGTTTGCTTTCCGTTCCACACCTCCGGCCATACCATACAAAGGGGACAAAAAAAAAAAAAAAAATATATATATCAAACAAGCCAACTCCAGCGATCCGCCCCCCTAACACCAACACGTCTCGAAACACCCACGCCCACGACCCGGCTGTGGCTAAAGTGCGTATCCCAACGTCACACCAAAACCAAAGGCGCCGGCGCCGCACCACACCACACCACAAGCTACAGCTACAGCTGTGCCGCCGTCCACCCGCTCACAACAACAACAATTCCGCCCTTCCCGCAAAGGCATTTTGGTGGCCCTGAAAAGGGCCGTTTTTTTTTTCTTTTCTTCGCCGCGCCGCGGACGAGCCTCCCATTTCCAAGAGCCACCTCCTTACTTGGAGCTCGTGTACTTGGTCACCGCCTTCGTGCCCTCGCTCACCGCGTGCTTGGCCAGCTCGCCAGGCAGCAAGAGCCGCACAGCGGTCTGGATCTCGCGGGACGTGATGGTCGAGCGCTTGTTGTAGTGCGCCAGGCGAGAAGCCTCGGCCGCAATGCGCTCGAAAATGTCGTTCACGAAGCTGTTCATGATGCTCATCGCCTTCGAAGAGATGCCCGTGTCCGGGTGCACCTGCTTCAGCACCTTGTAGATGTAGATGGCATAGCTCTCCTTCCTCTTGCGCTTCTTCTTCTTGTCGCCCTTCGAAATGTTCTTCTGCGCCTTGCCAGCCTTCTTGGCGGCTTTCCCGCTAGTCTTGGGCGGCATCACGAACAAACAGGCAGGCAGGCAGGCAGGCACGCGCAGTCAGTCAGTCAAGCGCTCCGCTCCAGTCAGCGTCTCCCCACACAGTGGCACCCGCCGCACGCCGACGCCGCACCTTTACCAGCTCGCCCTGCTGCGGCCGCCGACCAATGGGGCGCGCGCGCAACCGGCCGCCGCACCCGAGCCCATAAAGGACCCCCACCCCGCCGGCGCCGGCACGCACTCCGCTGCTCGACTCGCTGCGGCTCGCACCGTTCGGGGCGTTGTGCTTTTCTTTCTCGCTTCTTTCCAAACTAGCCCATCGCCATGTCCGGACGCGGAAAGGGAGGCAAAGTCAAGGGCAAGTCAAAGTCCCGCTCAAGCAGGGCTGGGCTCCAGTTCCCGGTCGGCAGAATCCACCGCCTCCTGCGCAAGGGAAACTACGCCGAGCGCGTCGGCGCCGGGGCGCCCGTCTACCTCGCCGCCGTCATGGAGTACCTCGCGGCTGAGGTGCTCGAGCTGGCCGGAAACGCGGCCCGCGACAACAAGAAGACGCGCATCATCCCGCGCCACCTGCAGCTCGCCATACGCAACGACGAGGAGCTCAACAAGCTCTTGTCGGGCGTCACCATCGCACAGGGAGGTGTCCTGCCCAACATCCAGGCCGTCCTGCTGCCAAAGAAGACCGAGAAGAAGGCCTAAAAGAGAGACAGCGCAATCGGCAACCGCCGCGTGCTCCCTTGGCACGCAGCGCGCCATTTGCCGCCTCGGCTCAAAAAAACAAAACACAATCGGCCCTTTTCAGGGCCACCACACAAACCTACGTCCAAAGCAGAATTCCAGTCGTTCGTCGCACCACTTTTCTCTCTCTCTCTCTCTCTCTCTCTCTCTCTCTTTCTGTGTACGGTTTTTCCTTCTTACACACACAGGCGCCGCCATCTTGTACACACGTACTTGGCCACCTCCTCCACTCCACTCCACGCACGCACAGTCTCGCGACCATTAACCAGCACACGTGGCGCACAACAACACACCTCAAAAATAACCCCTCGGCACTCAGCCGCGCCGCAACACACAGCCCATCCACCGACAAGAAGCATACAAGCAAAGAGGGAGGGGAAGGAAGGAAGGAAGGAAGGAGCTCACACAACGCAAGGGCACGCTTCCTTCCCTCCCAACCGCACCGCACACCACGTCAAAAAAAACTCCAAACAAAACTAAAAGGCCAAGTAGACTAAAAAGGAAAAGAAAAACCAGCAACACAGACTCTTTCGCACTTTTCAACTTCCGATCACTGTGGTGGCCCTGAAAAGGGCCGTTTTTCAATCTATCTCTCTTTCCTTCCTTCGGTCTCACACCGCCTAACCGCCGAAACCGTACAGGGTGCGCCCCTGCCTCTTCAGGGCGTACACCACGTCCATGGCCGTCACAGTCTTGCGCTTGGCGTGCTCAGTGTACGTCACCGCGTCGCGGATCACGTTCTCCAGGAACACCTTCAGCACTCCGCGCGTCTCCTCGTAGATCAGACCAGAGATGCGCTTCACGCCGCCCCTGCGCGCCAGGCGGCGGATCGCGGGCTTCGTACACTAGATCGCGTGTTCGCAACACCTTGCGGTGCCGCTTGGCGCCACCCTTGCCGAGCCCCTTTCCTCCCTTGCCGCGGCCTGTCATTCTTCTTCTTCAAGCGTCTCAACCACAATAATATAAAAAACAGAAAGCAAGGCAAGCTCCTCACCCGGCGCTAGCGAGTCGGCTACGGTTGTGGCGCCCAGCGCGCGCGCCGCCCCCCTATATAGACTCTGGGGCCCCGCGGCCCGCCCTCCCCTCCCCCCACCACCGCGCACCGAGGGCATATAAGCGCAGCACCCGGGGCGCGCGGGCCCGTTGTCAAGGCAGCACCGGACGCCGTCGCGCACGCATATCCTCCACGCCGCATCCGCATCCGCATCCGCAGTAGCCATGGCCCGGACAAAGCAAACGGCCCGCAAGTCCACCGGCGGAAAGGCGCCGCGCAAACAGCTCGCCACCAAGGCGGCGAGGAAGAGCGCGCCCGCCACCGGCGGCGTCAAGAAGCCCCACCGCTACAGGCCGGGCACCGTCGCCCTGCGAGAAATCAGGCGCTACCAGAAGAGCACAGAGCTGCTCATCCGCAAGCTGCCATTCCAGCGCCTAGTGCGCGAGATCGCCCAGGACTTCAAGACCGACCTGCGCTTCCAGAGCTCCGCAGTCATGGCCCTGCAGGAGGCCAGCGAGGCCTACCTCGTCGGCCTCTTCGAAGACACCAACCTGTGCGCAATCCACGCCAAGCGAGTCACCATCATGCCCAAGGACATCCAGCTCGCGCGCCGCATCCGCGGCGAGCGCGCCTAAACCCGCACACCGCCAAACAAACAAAACGGCCCTTTTCAGGGCCACTAACGTCTCTCCGTCGCGAGCAAAACTTTGTCGGTCGCAACGACTAGTTCCCCACTCACTCTCCAGTCCAGTCGTCCCACCCCCGGCCCGGCCCGGCGCCGCCGTTTCCAAAAAAAAAAAAACAAAGCACCGCACCGGCCGAGCCAAGTCGCAAGCGTCAATAGCGCCACCCACACAGGCCACGGCACAAAACGTGACGCCCGGAAAGCAAAGCAAAGCAAAAAAGACTATTCCAAAACCACCACCAAGACAAACAAACAAACGCGGCGCAAAATAAATAGGTAAAAATAATAAAAGTAAAATACACTGTATGTAACACCAACCGCGCGCCGCCGCCCACGCCCGCCAACGACCCCACAATCCAACCACCATCCACACATGAAACAAACAAACGCCAGCAAGCAAGACAGACAGACAGACAGACAAGGCAACCGACCGACCACGACACGACAATCAACACCTTCCCGACGTGCTTTGATGGCCCTGAGAAGGGCCGTTTTTGTTTTTGTCCGGGACCGCGCGACAGCCTCTGGTTGCGCGCCGGCCACCAGGCGACGGTGTCAACCGCCAACCCTTCCCTGCCCTTTTTACTTCTTCTTCTTGGGCGAAGCCTTCGCCTTAGACGGCGTCGCCGTCGCCTTCTTCGGGCGCGGCGCCTTCGGCTTCTTCGTCGGAACCTTGGCGGCCTTCTTCGCCTTCGACGGCGACTTGGCCTTGGCCGGCTTGGCCGCAGCCGCCTTCTTCGCACCCGCGGGAGCGGCCGACGCCGCAGACGCCTTCTTGGCGGCGCCCGCCTTCCGACCGGTCGCCGCCTTCACGCCGCCAGCCTTCTTTGCGCCGGCCGCACGGGCCCCCTTCTTCTCCTTGCTGGCCGGAGCGGCGCGCTTCTTCTTCGCACCACCGCCGCCACCACGAGCCTTGCCGCCCTCGGCCGCCCCGCCGCCGGCGCCGGCAAGCTTGAAAGAGCCCGACGCGCCCTTCCCCTTCGTCTGCACCAGCTCGCCAGCCACGACGGCCGACTTGAGGTACTTCTTGATAAAGGGCGCCAGCTTCTCCGCGTCCAGCTTGTAGTGCGCGGCAATGTACTTCTTGATCGCCTGCAGCGACGACCCGCCGCGCTCCTTCAGACTCTTGATGGCGGCCGTCACCATCTCAGAGGTGCGCGGGTGCGCAGGCTTGGCGCGCGGCTTCTTCGCAGACGACGCAGACTTGGCCTTCTTCGTAGTGCCGGTGGCGGCGGGTGCCGCGGCAGTCTCGTTCGTAGCCGCCTGGTCTGCCATCTTTTGCTTGTTCTCTTTTCTTTTTTCCCCTTGGTTTCGCTTCCTTCTCTCCTTCGACGACGCACAACAGCGAGGGGCGCGCAGCAGAGAATAGCCGCGCACGCGCCTGGCCCAGCCAGTGTCGCGGGCGGGCGCGGACGGCCGAGAGAGCGGCCGCCACTCGGCGCGCCGCCGCGCCGCCGCGCCGCGCCTCCCGCGCTTGCTACCGCCCAACGTCCGACAGCCTGCGCGGAGCAGCCCCCAACCTGCGCCGCAACCACCCGCGCCATTCAAACCACCGAGGATGGGGCTACACACACCGACACCACGGTCGCCAACCAGTCGCCGCGGCGGCGCCGCAAACCACGGCCAAACTGCAGCCACCGCGCGCCACAGCCTGGGTCGGCCCGCCGAGAATCGCCGCCCCCGCCCAAATGCCGCCCCCACAGCCCCAGCCGACGACCCGCCACAATGGCCAAACCTTCGTCAAAACTCCCACACCGTCGCCGCGGCAGCCCGGCCACCGCGGCCGGCGCCACAGCCACACGAGCCGAGTCGTGCGGCGATGACGGCCGTGCACAAACGCACCTCCGCCGCCCCATCGCCTTCCGCCGTTTTCCCGATCGGCCCGCAGCCGTCGGGCCACGGCCGCGGGCCGTCCTCCTCCTCTCGCCTCGCCCGCCAACACCCACAGCCCTTCCAACACATTTTTTTTTTCTTTTTCCTTTTTTTTTTTTTACTTTTTTACGATCGCCGCCTGCGCAACATGGCACCGGCCGACGGAGCGCCAACCCCCCCGCCACAGGCGAAAACAAAACAACGATAAACAAACAAACAAAATAAATTACCAGCCAGCCCCAACTACAGACACACCGAATCTGCCCTCACAGCCGACCTTACACGCCTCAACGTCAAAAACAAAGGTGGTTTCTTTCTTTCAACGGTTACCTTACCTTAGGTTACGTCAACGTTAGGCTAAGAAGGCGTCAGGGTTAGGTTAAGCGTTGACGTGACGTCACGTCTTAACGTAGGCGTTAAGCTAAGGTTGCGGTCACGTACGTTAGGTTAAGGCGACTTGGGGGTTGGCCTAAGAGCTTAGGTTAGGTTACGTTAGTTTAGGTGGCTGCGTTAAGGGGCTTAAAGAAGTTTAGGAGGTTAAGGCGTCGAGGCGGCCGCACCCCCTTAGCTGCTGCGGCTCGGCCACGCCACGCCACGCCACGCTTTGGGGTTTCATAAGGTCGCGCGGCGGGTCGTCGGCACGCCGCAAAGGACAAAACTGCAAGACGACGTCGAAAAACAAACAACAGGTAAAAAATAAATAAGTAAAAATAAACGACGCCGACAGGCGGGGATCAGCAGAACAAGCAGATTCCGGAGAGCGAACGAGACACACACACACGCACGCACACACACAAACCCCCCCGAGCCGAGAGAGCACAGAGCACCACCACGTGTCGGCCTCCGCTCACCCGACTCGGCTGGGCTGGGCTGGGCTGGCGGCCGGGCCGGATGCACGTACACGTACGGCTACAGCCACTACCCGTACACAGCCGCTCTTCACGCAACACCAGCCAAATGGCGCGCCCGCGGCTCGTCGCGGTCGCAACGCCACGCCGGCACACTTTCGGCACCACCGTTTTCGCGCGCACCGCAAACAAAACGCAGCCGACACACACAGAGAGAGAGAGAGAGAAAAAAAAAAAAAAAAAAAAAACACAGAGCGCGAGACGGGCGGCGGCGCACCTTTCGCCAGCCGGCAGGCAATCGACTCGCCCAGTACGACAAACGCGCACGCCACCCCACCCACCAACCAACCAACCAACCAGTCGTCGTCGTCGTCGTCGTCGTCGTCGTCGTCGTCCCGAAATCAAACAAACTCTCAAAAGCACAGCCCCTGCTGCCAACGGACGCAGGCGCCACGCAGCTCCCTTCCCGCCACACTCGATTCGCAGCGCAACTCACCCGGCACACCGTCAAACGACGGGCTGGGCTCGCCGCATCGCCGCAACCTACACACCTTCCCCGCCACGACGCACAGCCCCACCAGACGCCCGTGCCGCAACGACACTACTGCACTACCACTACCGCACTACTCCTCTCGCCCTTGCCATACACGACACAACACGCCAAAAAATGAAAATCCAAATACAAACAAAAACACCGCCCCCACGACCCAAACACATGCACGGCGCGCCAACACACGCGAGGCAAGGCACGCAGCAAACGGCGTCCCCTCCGCGTCGCGCCATCAACCTACACACACAAGGCAACCAACAACAGCCAGCCAGCCAGCCCCACTCTCACGCCGCAAAAACAGAAAACACACCGAAACCGCCAAACGCCGCACATTCGCGCTTCGCACTTACCACACACCTCTCGGCATCCGTTTCGCACACAACGGCGCGACGCACAATACATCATCACGGGCTACGCACGCACACCGCGACCCACTTTTTTACGACGCCCTCGGCAGAGCACACGTGCCCACGCCCACACACAGTCGACACAACGACGCAGCGCGCAGCAGACGCGGCCGCAACACGTACCTCCCCGACGACGCGCCAACACCGCCAGCCACTGCTCACTCGCCCAAGCAACCCGTGCACACAACTGCCACACGCGTCCACCACGCCGCCGCCAACCACCCGCCCGCCAGGGGGCGCTCACGTCCGCGACAACAGCGCGGCACCGCCGGACCGGGCCGAACCGGGCCGAGCCGCCGCCTCCTCTCCACTCGGCACGCCACGTCCTGCTTGCAAAACACATGGCTCGTCCCTCTGTACACACAACGCGCCTGCCTGCGGTCGCCGCCGGCATCTATCTACCTGCGCATCGGAGCCAGGCCGGCAAGCCCACACTTAAATAATGCACTTCAACCAGCCAAACAAACCCACTCTTCCTTTCTTTGCACAGCGCATGCAACAGCAGCCCCAGGAGCCGGGCCCGCCGCCAGCGTCTCCTCCTCCTCCTCTGGGCACAGCCAGCCAGCCGTACCCACCGCCCCGCCCCTGCTCTGCAGAACAAGAAAAAACGAAAAAGTACCAACACACGCACCCAAAGCGTAAGCCAGACAAGACCAGCCTCTCCAAGGCCACACACACGCAAAAAAACAAAAAAACAAAAACACTACAACAGAATAAAATGAAAAAGAAAAAGCAAGCTGTCGCCTCGCCCCCGCCCGTCCCCCCACCCCACCACATTCGCCCCCTCCGCTTGTTTTCCTTTCTACAATTTCCCTCTTTTCCACCCAATATCCCGCCGCGGTTTACGGGCACCGGCCGATTTTGCGCCCGCCCACATGTGTGCCTACTCCCCACCACCATTCCCTCCGCAGCCCGCAGCCCGCAGCCCGCTTTTCCCCCCCTCCCTGCCCACACCACACCACACCACACCACACCACACCACACCGACGGTGCTGACGTCGACACGCACCCAAGACAGGGGCCACGACCGTCTTTTTTCCTGGGCCCATCCCCGCACCGCACCGCACCTCCTTCCAATCAACGCTGTGGCGCCTGTGTCCGCGCGAGACGCGTGCGCGCCGCCTCTCTCAACATCCGTCCGCCGTCCGCCGGCCGGCCCGTTTTTCGGCCCCCAGGCCATCCGTCAACCACCACTGCCACTGCCCCTGCCCGCCCCGCACCACACCACACACCGCTGCTTGCCCCGGCCGTTGCCACCAAAGGCGCCAACCGCAGCCCGCGCGCGCCAGAAACTACAGGGACCCAGCCGACCGACGAAAATCAGAGCAATTGGCCGGGAGGATCAAAAAGAGAGCTCCGAAAACCACCGTAGCGAGGCGTGGGAGGAAACGTTACGAGAAGCAGAAAGGGACCAGGAAAAATTCTGGAAATTTCTTAAAACTCGTAAACTAAACACGAAACATCTACATCTACATGGGGAAGGAACGACCCCACAGACCGAGCTGAAGCACTGGCGGATTCACTAGAAAGGCAATTCCAAGCACCAGAAGCGGTAGATGGCGAAACTGATGACCACCAGGAAATGGTACTCAGAAGGGTAAAACCGCATCCTAAGTGCCCCGATCAGAACATCTTTCACAATCCAATAAACGCAGAAACCCCGTATCTTATCACATCACAAACATACACACATCCTAAGAAGGCATCAGGCCCAGATTCCATCAAACCGCAACTACTACATCACCTACCTCCAGCAACTATCAATTATCTATCTAACATCAGTATATAATGCTTGCTTCAGACTAAACTACTTGGAAACAGGCCCGAGTCATCACATTACCAAAGCCAAACAAGGACTTATTATTTCCGCAAAACTATAGGCCAACTTCCTTGGAAAGGTCCTCGGAAAGCTCATTCAAACTGAACTGAAGAAATTCAATTCTTAAAGGATAACAACATAATCATCCCACAACAATTCCGATTCCGCGAAGAACACAGCACCACCCACCGGGTGACCAGACTAGTCGAGCACATATGTCAGGCCAGAAACATTAGACACAGTACTGGAGCAGTCCTGCTTGACATTGGAAAAGCATTCGGATAACGCCTTATCTACAAGCTCCACCAGTACAACTGCCCCATCCACATTATTGCTTCTTTTCTCCGCAACAGAGCATTCTATGTCCATGTACCAGGAGCGGCAAGTAACACTAGATCCATAGAGGCTGGAGTCCCGCAAGGCTCAGTGCTGGGGCCCATTCTCTACTCAATATACACAAACAAACAGCTGGGAGGACACTTGTCACTATTTGCAGACGACACTGCAGTCTACCGCAGCAGTTCTAACCTGCAATATAGAGTCACAAAAATAGAGCAACACCTACAATCCATCCAGAAATGGGCTAACCAAAAAAACAATAAACGCGGAGAAAACCCAAGCAATACAATACGATTCACATTCAAAAAGAATACCTCCTAACCTGCGTATACGCCTCAGAAATAACAATCTTCCATGGTCAGGCACAATAAAGTATCTAGGCATCAAGCTGGACAAGAGGTTGACATTTAGAGACCACGTTACACACGTTTGTAACAAGGCTGCACCAGCAATATTCAGACTGTGCCCAATCATCAAAGGAAACAGAATAAATATGCGCGCCAAAAAGAAAATCTTCAAAACCGTCATAGGAACCAGCCATCACTTACGGCTCTGAAAATCTGGTCAATGGCCGCAGACACCAACATAACAAGAGTAAAAAAAAGGGTGCACAACAAATAATTCAGAATTGCTGCTGATGCCGGCCGGTACCAGACAAACCGAGACATATACACAAACCATAACATACTCAAAATCCCGGAAATCATCCAAACAAAAATCCATAAAGTTTTTTTTTTTTTTCCCACCAAACCACGGATTCGAACCACCCACTCATCAGAAATCTGGGACAAAATCCACCCGACCCAAGAACGACATTTCCCATCACGACAAAACACCACAAACTACAACATACCATGATAAACAAAAATAAAATACAAACACCATAACACTCACTCAAACAACAAACATCTACACACACCCAAGAGACCCTATCATCCCATCATTTTGTTACCCAACATAATCAGACAGAAGGCAGGGATCAAGGACAGATCCGGTCCTTCGAGTACAGGGGGTAAAAAAATACCCATCAGACCAGCTCGCTCTCTCTCTCTCTCTCTCTCTCTCTCTCTCTCTCTCTCTCTCTCTCTCTCTCTCTCCGTGCCGACGCTGCCCCGCACACGCGTTCGGCCGACACCACACGACAGGTCTTTGGGGCCCCGCCACTGCGCACACGCACGCCTCCTCCTCTTCCTTAGTTCTTTTTCGCTTTTCTTTTCTCCCCCGCCCCCCGCTCTCACCGCCACATCATCCCGCAACCCTTGGGGGATGTTTCCCAACATCAACGCGCCCCAATTCCACTCTCTGCCCGTGCCGCACTCTCCACTTTGCTTCTCCCCGTCCCCTACACACACGACTACCGAAACCCCGGTTGACACACCTTCTCGTAGGACAGGGGTGCGTGCGTGCGTTGTCTTGACGGTGACAGCAACAGCAACGGATCCGTCCATCCCATTCCCCCCCACTCGGTAAAGAACCATGTTCAACCCACACTACACAACAAGGGGGGCACACACGAACGCGAAAGAAAGGGCAGGGCAGGGGCAACTATCTCGTACACATTCTTCCTCAGAACCCACATATCGCATCAACGAACGGCAGGCCAATTGCGGACTCAGCCGTGTCAGGCAAATCCAACCCAACCAACACCTCCCACGGAAACCCTGACACTGATCCAGCAGTACGTCCACATACATCGCCACACCAAATACGGGTGACGAGTGAGCAACAAATGGAACAATACACAACAAGGGCTGACCTAATAAAAACTGCACGTCACGTCATACCTTCCAGACAGACGCAGTTCCGACGGGACGGCGGAACCGTATACGTACCTTTCAGCCACAACAACCGACCGACTGGACACGCCCGCGTCTCCAGCCAGCCAACCACCAGGGCCACACAGCCCGCAAGTTTCAGCGTCAACACTTCTTAACGTACGTTGCAAACTTTTCAAAACATTGCCACACACACACACACACACACACACCACGAAAAGCGTCAACCTCTCTCACACTGGATACACTCAACACTTTTTGTCGGCGGAGCTTGAGGCCAACGGTTGACACACCCCCACCGGCCACACAGGTTTCCCTTTGAAAATTGCAGTGACGGAGACGGTTGTTTCCGAGAGCGCGAGCTGGACGGAGCTGCGGCGCCGCCGCCGCCGCCGAGGGGTAATGAACGCACGCGATGCCGCATGACAGCCCATCACCCAAAGTTTCACCCACAACTGCACAGGTCGCACCCCCTTTTCGCGCCATACTAGTGTCGATCGTCAATTACAGCTGACGGTGTTCGCATTTGCCACTTGACGGGGGGGAAAAGAAAACAAACATCTGACACGCCATGTGTTTCTCTCTCTCTGTTACATCTAGGTCATTCGGCAGCCACTGTAAAAAAAAAAAAATATTTTTACGACATGGTTGGGTAAGTGATTTAAAGACAACAATTGTGGGTCACACACCATAGACCATTTCGATAGTGTTCTTGTTCTTCTCTGTTTCCTTTTTTTATCGCTCAATTGAAATAAAACCTGGGGATGATGCAATGCTGCGATATGGCACAACCGTCGTCCATTGTACACAACTCGGGAACAAAAAGAAACCAATTCAGGGAACGTTCGTTCCTTCACAACGTTTCTTTCAACGCACTTGGTCTTTACCATCCTGTATTCAACACACATTTCCTTTCATCAAACTAGGGCATTTCCATAACAGTATTTGCAATACTGCTTCTTCGACGTCATTTCACCATCTCAACTAGAGACAAACAAACAAACAACAAAATAGGAAAACAGCCTTGAGAACCCCGTCCACCAAATTTCAGTTAGCACGGCATCCAAGATTCTTTTCCGGGGAGTGCAGTGCAGCTGACGCTGCTCAGACCATATACCGTCGCCAGTCTCACTCAACTCTTGCGCATTCCATTCTACGCTACGTGACTATGCAAAAATGAATGAATCAAACCCGCCCAGAGAGCGTCTTGTGCGAGGGGACACACGATATAGAGAACAACAAAACACACAGGGGACACCACCAAAGTTGGAGAGAACGTTTCCACCACGGCAGCCGCGCCGTTACGCGCTTTTTTTTTTTTTTTTTTTTTTTTTTTTTTTTTTTTTTTTTTTTCCTCCCCCCCACTGCACACCTCCGACACCACGGGAACGTTCACCGTCCCGTTGCCCTACACTGGCGTTTTCTTTTCAACCCCCCACCCTATTCCTCGCTCCCCGGACATTCGACCGATCACAAAGTGCAACCTCTCGTTACCGTCGGGTGCCCCTCTTCATCCCCGGGGCGCCAACAACAAAACAAAAACACCACCGACGCCGTCGTCTCGCGTCACCTCACTCAACTGAGCGGAAAATACACGTACATCCAGAATGACGACACCGCCTCCACAAACAAAAACCAGACGTCAGGTCGAAAGAGGGCACCGTACGTCGTGGCGCGTGGTCTCCTAACTCACCTCGCGCGTACAAATACAATGCAATGCGTGTCTCCTCACGTTCACACACACCACCTCCACGCTCCACTTTTACGTCGCCCAACCAACCAACTAACTAACTTAACCCACCCGCTCGGCGTAGAAGCAGCTGTAGGCGGCAACGTGTTTCTCACCCTCGCCACCAACGGTGTGACATCCGACAATCGCGGTTTGCTTTCCGTTCCACACCTCCGGCCATACCATACAAAGGGGACAAAAAAAAAAAAAAAATATATATATCAAACAAGCCAACTCCAGCGATCCGCCCCCCTAACACCAACACGTCTCGAAACACCCACGCCCACGACCCGGCTGTGGCTAAAGTGCGTATCCCAACGTCACACCAAAACCAAAGGCGCCGGCGCCGCACCACACCACACCACAAGCTACAGCTACAGCTGTGCCGCCGTCCACCCGCTCACAACAACAACAATTCCGCCCTTCCCGCAAAGGCATTTTGGTGGCCCTGAAAAGGGCCGTTTTTTTTTTCTTTTCTTCGCCGCGCCGCGGACGAGCCTCCCATTTCCAAGAGCCACCTCCTTACTTGGAGCTCGTGTACTTGGTCACCGCCTTCGTGCCCTCGCTCACCGCGTGCTTGGCCAGCTCGCCAGGCAGCAAGAGCCGCACAGCGGTCTGGATCTCGCGGGACGTGATGGTCGAGCGCTTGTTGTAGTGCGCCAGGCGAGAAGCCTCGGCCGCAATGCGCTCGAAAATGTCGTTCACGAAGCTGTTCATGATGCTCATCGCCTTCGAAGAGATGCCCGTGTCCGGGTGCACCTGCTTCAGCACCTTGTAGATGTAGATGGCATAGCTCTCCTTCCTCTTGCGCTTCTTCTTCTTGTCGCCCTTCGAAATGTTCTTCTGCGCCTTGCCAGCCTTCTTGGCGGCTTTCCCGCTAGTCTTGGGCGGCATCACGAACAAACAGGCAGGCAGGCAGGCAGGCACGCGCAGTCAGTCAGTCAAGCGCTCCGCTCCAGTCAGCGTCTCCCCACACAGTGGCACCCGCCGGACATGAGATGGCTGGGTTTGCACCCATGCTAGTTCTGGAGAGCCAGCGTTCTTTCAACGCTCTGTCTCACGAAATGATCCTGTGGGTTCGTATGTGGCTTGTGTGCAGTAATGGCTTGGGGATTTTCCCCCCGGGTGGATGGCGTTAGTGATGATGATGTTGATAGAAGTGGAGATGAGTATCCTGTTTCATGAGGATGAGAAGATGGTTACCGCCTGTAGTGGCGATGGAGTGTGTTGATAGGAGCTCTGAATTGAGGGTGAGGGTTCCGTCCCAGTGTATTGATGAGCTGGTACGGTGATGAATGAGATGATTCGTAGAATGTTTGTGATTTTTGTTTGATTATGTGATAGAAAGAGGGTTGCCCTAGCATTGCCCTGATTTCCTCATTGCTAGTCAGTCTTGGTACGTCTGCAATAATTCTTAGGGTTTTATTTTGGACGACCTCCAATTGGGCTAGATTAGTGTCTGCTGCCATGCTCCACACTTCAGAGCCGTAGAGGATGACAGGCAGGACTATTGTTTTCCAGATTCTGAGCTTTGCTGATATGGACAATCCCATTCCCTTTAATAATGGGTATAGTTGGTAGAGCCGGGCGGAGCCTTTGTTCCTAGCCTCTCTTATGTGATGCTTGAATGTTAGGTTTTTGTCCAATTTTAGTCCTAAGTATGTGATTTCATTTTTCCATGGGAGTATTTGTTCATTGTAAGTGATGTTTATTATGGGTTTCTTGATTTTATGAGAAAATAGGATTGTTTGACATTTGTCAGCATTTATTTTTATTTTCCAGATGTTGCACCAGTTTGCAACTTTGTTGAGATGTCGTTGTAGGCTGTAGGCTAGGTAATTAATGTTTCTGCCACTGAGATAGAGTGCTGTGTCATCAGCATATAAGGCTATGTTGCCACCCGGCTCTTTCGGGATGTCATTTGTATACAGAAGATATAGGAGGGGGCCAAGCACAGATCCCTGTGGGACACCTGCTTCTATGAGTTTCATGCCACTTTTTGCCTTTTCTATGTATGAGTAAAATTTCCTGTCAGAGAGGAAAGACTGAATGATTTTCAGCAGGTGGAGAGGGCAGTTGAGTTTGGAGATCTTATATAGCAAGCCGTCATGCCAAACACGATCAAAAGCCTTTTCAATATCCAAGAAAATAGCTGCGGTGCTGTTGCCCTGGCTCTTCTCCGTGCAGACATGCTCCACCAGGCGAATGGCTTGCTGTACAGTGCTATGTCCAGCACGAAAACCAAATTGTTCAGGGATGATGATGTTGTTTATGGATAGAAACTGGAGTAGGGAGTTTTGTATAAGAATTTCGAGAAGTTTGGAGAGATGACATAGTAGGGAGATAGGGCGGTGGTTTTGCGGGAATAACTGATCTTTATTGGGCTTTGGAATGGAAATAACTTTTGCAACCTTCCAGGCTGAAGGGAAGTATTGTATGGAGAGGCAACTGTTTAGGATGGCTGTAAGGTGAGAGATAGCAGGTTGAGGAAGGTTTCTAAGAAAGGGGGGTTTGATGTTATCGGGACCGGGGGCTTTTGCATTGCCGATTCGCCTGATGAGAACAGAGACTGCACGTTCAGTGGTCGGCACAAAGTTGGTGACTGGTCTGGCACGAAGTGTTCGATGTAGGTGACGCTCAACTCTGCGCTCCAGGGCTTCTGCTTCTTCCTCGTCTTCATCGATTATATTCTCTTGGAACTGCAGCTCGAGCGTGTTTGCCATGGCGGTTGCTTTGTCGTGTGGGGTATAGACTAAACCGTTTTGCCCATGAAGTGGTCTGCTGGCTTTTTGGGGTTGTCGTCTGGATCTGATGATTCCCCAGAATTTTTCGGGATTTTGCTCTGCTGTTTGCAGGCTTTGTTCCCATCTAGCACTTCGTAGCAGTTTAAGTCTGGTCTGGATTTCCCTGGCCATCCTAAACATGCGTCTCCTGTCTTGGGGGTCACGAAAAGTTTGCCATCTCTTGCGCGTTCTGTTCTTGTCCGTAATTAGTTGCGCAAGGTCTGGGGGCAGGTTGCTCCGTCCGCTGTTGTGCGTTATTTTGATGGTTGATGCTTCCCCACACGTCGTGATGATTTGGGTTAATTCTGCTATAGCCTGGTCGATTTCTTCTGGGGTCTGCATGTCAGGAGCCTGGTCAGGTATGTGTAGAGTGACCAGTTCCTTGTACCTCGCCCAATTTGTGTTGTAAGTTGTAATTATTCTGTTACTTGGAATGTCTTGGTCACCCTGAAATCTTAGAATAACAGGGCTATGGTCTGAATTTAGGCTGTTGATTACCTCTGTCGTTGTGTTGAGGTTAACGTTTTTTAAGAGGAATATGTCCAATTTGTCAGGCAGGCACCTGGAGTCATAGGGAACATGAGTAGGCTCATCAGTTGAGACAACCCTTACTGCTGGATGGTTATCAAGGTATCTCAGTAGTTTGTTGCCACTTGTGTTTGTAGTACGACATCCCCATGCCCTGTGCTTGGCATTCAGGTCCCCTCCTATTATGGTTCTGTGGTTTATGTCCAAGAGATCGTCCAGGTCACTGGGAAACAGTCTCGCTTGGGGTGGGTGGTATGCCGCCACCAGAAGTGTGGGGTGGTTGTTAAGAATAACTTCGACTGCTGTTGCCTCTGTGTTTATGAGTGGTGGCGTTTGTATTACCCTGTGGCATATTCGATTTTTAATGAGAATGGCTGTACCGCCACCTGGTCTGTTAGGGCGGTCATTTCTGGCCAACACATAATTTCGGACTCGAAAGCTCTCATCAGGGGTTAGGTGGGTCTCGTTTAGGAGTGCCACATCCACCCCATGGTCATCGAGGAACATCTCGAGCTCGAATCGGTCGTGGGAAACACCGTCAGCGTTCCAGATGGCGATAGTGATGTGCTGGTTTTCATTTGCCATTTAGGAGCAGGGGCAAGATGTTTGTGATAATTAGTGTCACTTTACTGAGAAGATCTGGGGCTGCTAAGAACTGATTTATAATCTGTGTGATTTTGGTAACAAAATTTTGAGGGAGAAGGTTTTTGACAAACTGCCAGATTTGTGATAAAATTTGAGGTGTTTGTACCTGTGAGTCCTCTGTGATGCTTTGCTGGGCAGTGGTGTTGTCACTGGCGATGTTGGTTTGAATTGTCACCGCAGGAGCAGTTGGGGGCTCTGTGGCGGTTGCCATTGAATGACTGGCTAGTGGGGGGGCAGCCTCAGTCGCTGCAGAGGTTGAGGGGAGAGGTGTCGCACTTGTCTGTTCCTTTAGAACACAGGTGCTGGGGGGAGGTGCGGTCAGCGGCGGATGTAGAGTCACCTTGGAGGGCAGGATTCTGCCAGGTTGTTGTTTCGGGATTGTGGGCTTTGTTTTAGGGGAGTTTGGTGGGGTGCGCCCTGTTCTCACTATTTCGGCGAGCGTGGGCTGTGCTTGGGGCGGAGATCGCTCCGGTGGTGGGGAACAGGATGCAACTGCTTCCTGTGGTGTTGAGGGAGTTTCTAATGTATTTGTTCCCACCTGAGTTTGTTTTGGTGGACACCTTTACCAGCTCGCCCTGCTGCGGCCGCCGACCAATGGGGCGCGCGCGCAACCGGCCGCCGCACCCGAGCCCATAAAGGACCCCCACCCCGCCGGCGCCGGCACGCACTCCGCTGCTCGACTCGCTGCGGCTCGCACCGTTCGGGGCGTTGTGCTTTTCTTTCTCGCTTCTTTCCAAACTAGCCCATCGCCATGTCCGGACGCGGAAAGGGAGGCAAAGTCAAGGGCAAGTCAAAGTCCCGCTCAAGCAGGGCTGGGCTCCAGTTCCCGGTCGGCAGAATCCACCGCCTCCTGCGCAAGGGAAACTACGCCGAGCGCGTCGGCGCCGGGGCGCCCGTCTACCTCGCCGCCGTCATGGAGTACCTCGCGGCTGAGGTGCTCGAGCTGGCCGGAAACGCGGCCCGCGACAACAAGAAGACGCGCATCATCCCGCGCCACCTGCAGCTCGCCATACGCAACGACGAGGAGCTCAACAAGCTCTTGTCGGGCGTCACCATCGCACAGGGAGGTGTCCTGCCCAACATCCAGGCCGTCCTGCTGCCAAAGAAGACCGAGAAGAAGGCCTAAAAGAGAGACAGCGCAATCGGCAACCGCCGCGTGCTCCCTTGGCACGCAGCGCGCCATTTGCCGCCTCGGCTCAAAAAAACAAAACACAATCGGCCCTTTTCAGGGCCACCACACAAACCTACGTCCAAAGCAGAATTCCAGTCGTTCGTCGCACCACTTTTCTCTCTCTCTCTCTCTCTCTCTCTCTCTCTCTTTCTGTGTACGGTTTTTCCTTCTTACACACACAGGCGCCGCCATCTTGTACACACGTACTTGGCCACCTCCTCCACTCCACTCCACGCACGCACAGTCTCGCGACCATTAACCAGCACACGTGGCGCACAACAACACACCTCAAAAATAACCCCTCGGCACTCAGCCGCGCCGCAACACACAGCCCATCCACCGACAAGAAGCATACAAGCAAAGAGGGAGGGGAAGGAAGGAAGGAAGGAAGGAGCTCACACAACGCAAGGGCACGCTTCCTTCCCTCCCAACCGCACCGCACACCACGTCAAAAAAAACTCCAAACAAAACTAAAAGGCCAAGTAGACTAAAAAGGAAAAGAAAAACCAGCAACACAGACTCTTTCGCACTTTTCAACTTCCGATCACTGT